>NC_061515.1:27517500-27775000 GCF_022379125.1 Scophthalmus maximus | reverse complement strand
TGTGTGTGTGTGTGTGCACGCGCACGTACAGGGTGTATGGGGATCTCATCGGAGCCGTGTTATGAATATTTGGAAAGCTTCTGCATAAGATGCATTCTCTTTCTTCCATCAGAGTGGCAAAAGACTCCTTTTTCTTTTAATGTCATGGTGAAATGAAATAATCTGAGCATATTTTTCGCCGCGGAAAAGGTAATTGAGGTGATGAGATTTCTTTACGCTGCGTAGAAACACGTCAGGCATAATTCTTTTTTTGAATTAGTAATTAATGAGTTCACATAGTCAGTTTTTTTTCCTGTAATCAGCCCACTGTTTTCAACGAACTGCATTATCTTTTATTCGAGACCATGATTTTTTTTTTCTTTCTGTTAGACGACATCCTGCCCGGAAAAATGACTGATCACATAGACCGCCTCAGTATGAATCAAGCCCAACAAGTCGTCTGTGAATCCCCCAAACAACATTTGAGCGGATTGGTGGAGGTTTCTCTCAACCACGGCTCTGGTCCGTCCCTATAACCTTGATAACCAAGAGGATTAAGGAGCTGAATCCTCATCAAACGTGAACCATAGACGGCGGCAGAAGAACACATTGACCGGATGAGTGTTTGGGAAATGCCCTTTAGTTTCGAGGACTTGCTGAGCCAACGGCATGGGGTCTTTTTCAAATGTCGATAGTATTAATGAGGAGTCTTCAGCGGAGATTATGTTCAATGACCCCTGACATATAAATAAGGCCTGTGGACATTTTTCTATTATTATTTCACCTACCAATTCTAAGCCACCTGTGGAAAACGTGTCTCAAACGCTCTCTGCTGTGGGGTTACATCGCCAGACAAGTGAGGCATGGAGGATCCAGATCCGTGTGAAACTGCAAACTCTTCCTGCTGTCTGTCGCTCCCTGTTTCAGCTCACGTGGTTTCTTGCGGCTGCTGACGCTCCCGTGCCCGCTGCAGCTGCCAATGATTTTCATCTGGGGACGTGTGTTGCCGACTGGGAGATGATTGACAGGTCGCCCTTGCAGCACAGTCTGTGCAGTCCACGTCAAGGCCGCGTCATTACTCGCGCACTCGTTTATAGCCCACAAGGAATGAATAGCGTTAAAAGCATGAAGCGGCGGCGGCTGCTGCTTTGAACGTATGTGCATTGATGTTTGAAGCGTTAAAACGATAATTCTGAGCGTTTGCTCATTGTCATACAGCTTTAATAGTGGAGAAATGTGTGGACTTTAATGTGTTTTTCTTCTCCCTCTGTACGTTTGTCTTTTCACAGCACCTCTCACAGACAAGCCGCCAAAGATCCTGTCGCCCTCGGAGAGCCAAATGAGCGTCATGGAGATGGCCATAGGTAAGAACTTACGTCTCTCCTCCTTCCACTCCTTCCTCGCGTTCCGTTGACGAAAGCATGTGGTGTCGCGCCCGCTCGCCACCGCGAGATTTGCGCGAGATTTCTAGCTCAGGTCGTCCGAAAGCGAAATTCTCCCGGAGGTCCGTCGTGTTCTGCGAAAGTTACGGCCTTGTTTTTTTAGAGCCCTAACTATTTCCCCTGTGGTGAAGATAAGTTTCTAGTACATTCTGCGAATCCTTGACCCGCCGGAAAGGGCAAGGCATTTATTGGAAACCTCTCGAGGCTTTCTGATCCTCTCACATTTTCTAAATTTATTATTGATGCTGTTTGCTCAATATTTCCTCCTTGTTTACCCTCGTCATGACGATGAATTCACGAACTGTACGGCGGCAATGATATCATTCTCATCGCTCTATCACTACGTCCTCTTCCTCGAGCAAAAAGAACTCATGCACCGGTTAATTCGAAAAGAAGTCCACTTTATTCCACTTTTATAGCTCTTCACTTTCTGCTCCCCTCGTCTGAATGGACCTTGAGTTTTCGTCGTGACGGAAGAAAAACAGGATGAGTCATTCGTCACATCCGTGCAGTGTTTCAGCGGGTAATGAGTCGGTGGCGAATCAAAGTGGTGCTTCTGAGGAACCATCGTACGAAATATCTCCGCCTGTAATCTTCAAATTTACAATGTTAGCATTACTTCAAATGATCGCCTCCGACCCCCCCCCCCCCCACCCCCCCTCGTGCGGCCGCCTCAGTACGCCACGCTTTCGTATGCCCGGCCGGCTTCTGATGCACGGGCTCTCGTGGGAAAATTCCCGCTTTGTGCCTCATGGGGCGGAAGCTCAGCTGACGGTGGAGGGGAAAATGGGTCACGACGGAGGCTTCCTTTGAAGTCAATCTGTCATGGGGGGGGGGGGAGTACAACCGGCTCGCCGAGGTAAAAGGTGGCAATCAGAGAATAGGCGCAAATCATTGTAGCTTTGAATTGATGACGGATAAAAGCATCCCCGGCTTCTTTCTTTTTTTTTTCATCCGATGAGGTGTTTTCACAGAGGATGATGGGGATTTTCAAAATATTACCTGATGGCTGTGGGAACACGCACTGCGTTTCTGAAGAAAGAACATGCGCTGCTTTTCTTGTTTGGGAATTCTAGCCTCTACTCTTTCTACCCGTATATATATATATATATATTTATTATTTTTTCACTCGCTCAGGGACTTTCTGTTTCTTCGCTTTCAAGGCCTTCATCCCTTTTCCTGTGTCAGATTGAATTTTCACTGTGATTTTCATTGAGGATTGAGGATGAAGATTAGTAAAAAAAAAAACAAAAAAAAAGCAGTTTTCTTATGTTCCTCCCCCCACAGTCAGCAGCTCTGTGTACATAATGCATGAATACACGTTTGATTATTTGCCTCTACAAGCCTCCGTCACGTCTTTTCATCGCTTCTGTCGCCCACCGAGAGCGCAGTCCGTCCTTTCGGAGCTGCGGCAGGTTTTGGTGGAATTTTAATTTTCAGCCTCCGATATTGTATAGAAGCGTAAGTGGTTTTGACTCACAGGTAATTGGGACACTTTTCGAGCTCTCGTTGTGATGCCCAGGGGATTAACGGGGAGAACAGCGGGATCGCTAAGTGGGGAGGGGGGCCACCGTTTAATCAACGCACACTTTCATCCGTGGTCCGCTCCATTATCTTCAGTTGTGGCTCTTCGGCTATGGTCGATTGAATTTCGAAACGTGTGGTTAAAAGATGGTGTTACAAAAGCTCTTCTCCGCGCTCTCTCGGTGGGCGCGTCCTCCCTCGGCTTCCCTCCGCGGGACGGATCGGACGCGGTTTGGGCTCCGGGGATCCAGTCTGACACGTTCTACATCTGCACACGGCTCTCACTCCGTCACGTGCGGATGTAGAAGTAATTGACTGCAGCGTGGCCGGGCAGGCTCAGCGCGGTGAGCGCGGCTTCCGCGGCTTCCGCGGCTTCCGCGGTGAGCGCGGCTTCCGTACACCCACCTGTACAACAGGTGGGTGTACGGAAGCCGGTTTGAATCCCCCGTGGGATCGCGTTCGACAACACAGAAGTGACACAAGCAGTTTGGGTGTGCTGCCGCTGCCAGGTTTCATTTGTTACTCCGCTGTTTCCCGTGCAGAGCCGGCACGTTACCTGCAGCCTCGCCTGCCTGCCTACAAAGACATTCCATTCTGGGTTGGATCGAGTTCACCACCAAAGTGTGTCACTCTGTGTGTGTGATGTGTGTGATGTTCATTTGGAGAATATCCAGCAAGTCCCCCCCCCCCCGCGATCTCGATCGGCTGTTAGAGCTCCGAGCCCTTTCAACTGCCTCCTTCCTCGGGATTTCACACTTCACCCCCTGACACTTGACGCTGCGTCAAGTTTTTTTCCTGAAATTGACGCAGTGATGTGTCTGAACCTCTGAGCTCAATTCCTCCTGAAATTCACCCTTTTTAGCTCGCACACGAACGCCTGACTTTTTGGAAGCCCTCCGCCCTTTGGTGCTGCTCTGCATGGCCCATCTTTTATATTTTAATGCACCCCCAAGAGTTGTTTTGTGTCGGAGTCATTGAGTTAGCGATTGGCTTCTGGGAGCCTTTAGGGGGCCGTGGGTGATGTTGTTGTTTTCCGGTCAAAGAGGCAGCAGCATAGCGAAAAAATTGTGAACACCAGAGAGGGTCAAAGGTTATTGGTCCACCCCCCAACTCCAAACACAGTCCTCTACTCCTCATAGTCTCCTGTCCCGGGACAAAGACGGAGCTTGTGAAAGACGACTTTGCTTTTCCACATCAGAATTCTTTTTTTTTTGAATCACCACCAAGTAATATAAGAGGCATTCTTTTAATTCTGTATCGTTACATCCTCTGTACAACAAAGGGGTCATTGGGAAGAAGTGATGAACTACACCGAGACAGCATAGAAAATGTCAACTTTCACCTCACTGACAGATGGTTTTGAAATGCCTAACCTTTACTTGACTTTATCAGTCTATGAATGTTGATCATCCCATTATCCCGGGGGGCCTTGAGCTGTATGTTCGTCTCATGGCGCGACGTTTGGAATCTTCTCGCATTGATTCGGGGCACCATTTTCAATATTCAATTATTGATATTGATGTCTCGGATGTCCTGCTGACAGTGTCCAGCGGGATGAAGGCACGCCGTGTCGCATAGGTGGACATGTGTGATAGATCATGTTCAAGGTAAATACCACGAGACCAAGCGAGAGGTTGTAAACATCAAGGGTCCGGAAGACATGATGAGCACACCGACACATGGTTTATTGATTTTAGTTATCCCTCCCTTGTAACATACAGAAGCCGTCTATTGTCTGCTGATGACACATTGTGGCTCGACTCAAACGACGTTTCCAATCGAAAATATATGACATGCATTTAACAGGAAATGCAACATGAAAAAATTAACTTTAAAGAACATAAGAAAAAGTGAAATAAATACGAGGTCAGAAGGCAGAAGCATTGATTTATTCCAACACGGCAGACCTTGACAGATAACATCAGTTAGATCACAGGGAACTTCAGGGTTTTCTAGTTGGAGGAAGTACAATTTAGGTTTCTTAAATATCAGGGAAATTTCTTATACTCATGCTGATGCTTATACATGTGACCATGAAAGCTGAATTATCTTGCATAAATACATGTATACATTGCTGGTGGTAGTATCCGGACAGCTCATTGATTATGGGAAGGGTTAAAAACTCGTAGATTTTGGGGTAAAATCACATTTTTTAAATCACAAAATCGAATAATGAGAATCTTTTTTTTTTTTTTTCCAGCTGACAGCTTTCACACCAAGCCTGCAAACGCATTGGCGTTCGATTGAACACCATCAGGGAGGTTAAGTCTGAAAGCATCAGCGATGAAAGCAGATTGAAATTCATTTCCAGTACTACTACCCCAACCTTCAGCGCTTTATATTCTCCTCCCGCGCCCAGCCTCACACATCCCTGAAAACACCCATCCACACACGTGTATGGTGTCGAACGAAAGAAGAAACTGTCCATATCATCCTTGGCAAATGATTCATTCGCCACGCAATCATTTGTGAATGTTGAAAAACCTTTCAAAATATTGTGTATATATATATATATATATATGTTTTTAAATGTTACCATTTATTGTTCGGCCTCGCGCGGCGCGAATCACGTAGATCGAGTGGTTATTTTGTCTGTCATTTTCCTTTTTTGTCAAAGTAAAGTGTAAAAAGTGCCCAAAAAACCCCGCAGGGCTCCCTATCAGGCCGTCGGCTGCAGCAGAAGATGACGTTAGCCAGCCGCCAGTAACTACTGCCGCAGTCGCCTGCAGCACGGATTAAAAACCCACAGCGCACGTTGGGCACCAACACACTGCAACTATTCAGAGGCAGTTCGGAAGAAAGCTCGCTGTTGTTTGAGTCGAGCTAACTTCAGCAGTGTGTGTGTGTGTGTGTGTGTGTGTGTGTGTGTGTTCTCATTGACAATGCAATGGTATTGGGCTTTGGCAGCCAGCTCTTTCTCAGGCACTGCGTACCGGCACTGGCGTACAGCTCAGGACAAGTATTAGAAAAATAGTGGACCTAACTTGCATGATACTACAGTGAAAATAACTAAAACCCATAGATGCTTGGATGCTTGAAGAGCCGACACTTATAGCCGAGACTGCCTGTGTTTGCTTTTCGCTCTAACGCCCAAGCCACTCAGCATCTCTTTGTGGCACACGTTCCGACTGCACAGGCGGAAGTTGCCCCACACACGGTTTTCATCACAACACACCTGCAAAGCATCACTTGATACAATGCAGCAGCTCAGTGCTTTGTTTGGTACATTCTGCAGACAGGCAAAGCAAGAACACAAAAAGATCTTCTTCCTCCCACTTACGCTTTTTGCGCCCAGAAGTTTTCTTGAAACCATGTGACGATTTTTTGTTTCACCGAAAAATAAATACAAAATAAGGAAAAAAGCCTCGCACAGCACAGCAACACCTATTGCCAATGTCAAGCGCACACACACGCTCACCTACACACCAGCCATCCCTCTAAATGTCACCGGCTCGGCAGAATGCTTCATCGACGCCAAACGTTCAGAGGCCCTGGGATCGATATTACATCATTTCTCTCAATTAGGGCATATTTATTCTCCTCAAGTTATTGTACATCCGCGAGTGATCCCGTCTGCATTCCTGGCGAGTCTCCAGCTGAGTCCAGGCCCTGGAGGGGACGGAGAAGAGAGTGAGACAGAGATGGAGGGAGGGGGAGGAAAGAGAGCGAAAGAGGGATCTAGGTAAGGGGGAGTTTGGGCAAAGAGTCGGCGCGACGGAGAAAAAGTGAGCGAGATCATTTAAGATTCCCAGAGGGATGAAATATGATGGTGTCTTACCTTGGGTTATTACAGATGAAAGTGGATACAAGGCGGCACACTGTCCCAAATGGTTAATATGCCCCGCAGCACAGAGTCATAAATCGTGATAGTCATATTAGAGAGGGGGTGTCGCTGGCGGTGATTGGAAGAGACTCTTGGCAAAGGGATGCTCCCATTAGTGTTCCACATAAGTAAAGTAATGAGGGGGACAGTCTCTGCTCGCCCGATCGGCGCGCTGGACCGAAGGCGGCTCATTTTGCTCAGCATGAGGAAACCCAGCAGAGTGTGACCCACCGGGCCGATGCCGTGTTCACATTCTGATAGTGACTGACCTCAAAAGTCACGCTACAGTCCCACACTGGCTGCTCGCCGCTCTGCTTCCTGTCAGCGGCACCCACCTGCAGCCCTGTGCCTGTCTCGGCAAACTAACAGGAAAAAAGCGGCTAAAGGCATTCGCCGTGCAGAAAGTAGCATCAGGAACTGGCGAGGGCACTCGAGTGTTGAGATATACTGCTTCCCGTCTTCCGGGTGGACCTATTAATCATAAATTGGGCCTTGCCATGTGGGTTGGGAGAAAGTCTGGGTGGATGTTGATTTCTTTTTCTAGGGTTTAACGGCTGAGGTGTTCCTGCGTCCGACCTGCATGTAGGTACTCGAGAAGGTCACGAGACTTCTAACTCTGTCAGTCGTCTGTGGGCTGTCGACCCACGCGAAAACGAGCCGCGTGGGGCAACTTGAAAATGCACGAATTCAAAGGCGTATGGATAACGGGGAGGAGGAGTCGACGAAACACTAGGCAGCGCCTCCACGGCGTGCGGAAGGAAAATCAGTGATGTCCGAAAGTTCACCTCATTTGAACACCAGCACATGGTTGAGCGACAGCAGGAGTCGTCGTTTCGGCTCCGTGTGACATCCTGGCAGCGCAGAGCCACCTGCTTTACGTCTAGACACACCTTTTAGTGTGGCACTTACGCACAAGCCTTCGGTTTAACCTCGACGTGCAACTCCCTCTGCTCTTTTCTGAGCCACCATTGAAAAACTCCAACTGCTCGCAGCGGGAGAAGACATCACTCGTCTAGGACAAGGGAAAACACTTTCATTTGAATTCTTTAGGCTGTTTAGTCTTTCTTTCCTTTTCACAGTTCTGCTTCAACCCGTGGACCGCGTGGATGCTTCATTCTCCCTAATTGCGAAAAGAGTTGCGTGCGTTCATGCTCCTCGAGAATTTACCAGCGTCTGCGAAGCCAGTTCAACGGTACAGCCTGCAGCCAAAATGAAAACCCCCGCAAAAACTGCCCCCCCCCCCATCATCATTCCCTTGGCAGCGCGCGTGAGTTGCCTGGTTGAACTAATTGCCCTTGCAGTATTTCCAGCCAAACAGGTGGCCATATTGGTTTTCCTTCTGGCGGCATTTATGCGAATGTGCTTCCAGGTTGGACAGAGATGACAGCGTCTCCTCTCTGCCCAGAGTGTGACCTTGGTTGGGCGACGGTCCCTCTGCACTGTCTCCGTTCTCGCACTGGCCTTTTGGGCCACCCTCCGATTGTGTACGTGTTATTCTTTGTGTGTCCGGGGGGGGGGGGGGGGGGGGGGCGTCCTCTGATGTCCGGCCAGAGAGCATGGAGGCCAGGATGACGGTCGGGAGGGGAGAGAGGTCGGACAACGGACCCACGGACACATGTGCGCACGTATATATGGTGTCATGATAGAGATGCTACACAACGCACACACTCCCATGTACACTCACAAAGGTGCTCCTCACCCGCCTCACCCCGCCACCTTCAGGAGATTGATATGTGCCAAAACGATCTGATGCGGTCAGATTTGTCCACACAGATTCGCTTTTTGCCAAATCCGCATTGGTCCATTGTGTCGGTTGTACAACTGTGATCCTGTTGTGTGGCCTGTGGGCAGTGACGCCACGGGGAAGAAGAACATGTCCGGAGAGATGTTGCCGATATTTCCCTCATAACTGCCATGAGTCAGGCAACGTCTTGTTTATGGACCTTATGTAAAGAAAAATACTTTTCCCCAGCAGTGGGAGGGATTATGACACACTCAGATAGGCCCTGACCTCTTTACAGACCAGAATAGAATAGAATAAAGTAGCGCAGATATGATGCAATAGACTCATCTGTTCTCACACCAGCATCTCTATTTCATGATATGCAGCACGATGTTTCTAGTACTTTTTGTGTTACTACTTATCGTTGCTTCCCTGCTATCATTAGTGTCCGAAATTAAAAATTGAACAGTTGAAAGTCTGACTTTTCGTACTCTATGATCAACCCTGCGAGTGAGAAAGTAATTGCTAATTATAATATGAAATATTTTGGGAATATGTAATTTAGTTTAGTGCTTTTGGAAGGTACCAAAATGTTTCCAAGAATGAAACCAAGGTGGCCAGAAAATATTTAACTGTAAAAAGATTTATATTTCTTTTCCTGGTTCTTGCTGGGAGAAACCACGGCCAGTGTGCCAGCTGACTTGGCAGCACCTATTAGGTTTAATCCCTGAGACTCAGGCTCACCGCAACATGGACGCCTCCCTCTCACACACCCGACTGTTCACTCTTCCTGTAGACCAGATAGTCCAGATACAATATATCGGGCCTCCTTCCCCGCTGCGGCACAGTATTGATATTGATTTCAATTATGACGGCGACATGGCTAAGACAAAGGCTTTTCTAGACAACTTGTTCCCTCAGTGAGTCCCTGGTCCATTAGTTGCTGCGGATTGTTCAGGGTGTTTATTTTCTCATCACATTTTTGAAATGAATTGTCCCTAAGCGGACTGCATTCGGAAGAGACCATCATCGTGGTGACAGTCTCATGGTCTCGGAAGGTTTTTCCCATGTGCTCATGCGTAACACTTCCATTTAACACCCATACTTGCAAAAGACCCATTGACCTCGTGTGCACATTGACAGGCTGCACTTAAGCCTAACGTCACTGCACACAGATCGGCAATTATTTTACCCGTGTCAAGTTCTCCAGTCTAATTGTCCGAGTGCGTCCATGTATGTTCAATGCTTTATTCGCTATGTGAAGGGGTTTACATGTGAATGTCATCACTACCCTGGGTGAAAAATGTCGCTGAAGTCTCAGCCTGAACTCAAATGCAGTAAAAAGAATTCACATGTTTGGTTGGATCAAGATTTGACTGTTGGTTATTGGTGCTGTAAGGAAATCTCCAAATTTACTGTTTCGCTGATTTGGCGAGCCGAATGTAGAACTCGGCCCCGCCTGTCATAATGTGGTCTCGCTATATTTCCCGGAAGGGATTCGATATTCAACGTGGCATCAAAGTATTGCATTCATGTCGCCGGGCAAACTTATTTAGAACCTTAATATTCAGTCCACCTGCCAATATTAAGCTGCAGTCCATTTGCACGATCAATAACTTGTCTCCGGCGAGAAGTCGGCAGAGGAGATATTGTCAGCGGGGTTTACCCAGGATGAACGTAATTAGCCCACTTCACGGAAGAATCAGGGGCCGCTGATGCTTAGCACGCTCACTTCTTTTGGCTGTGTGAAGGAAAAACAGCACTAACCTGTCAACACCAGGCGGCTTCAGAGGCCCCAGGCTGTGAACGTGGGTGATGCCAAGTCACCGCTGTGTGCATATCTGTGTGAGAGTGTATTCTCTGTGTGCATGTGTTTGTGCTGCTCCGTTGTACGAGCTGTGTGTGTGTGTGTTGAGTGTTGTCCCAGTTTTAGAGGACCCAGAGCTATGACTCATCAACTAATACAGTGTGTGTGTGTGTGTGTGTGTGTGTGTGTGTGTGTGTGCGTGTGTGTGTGCGTTTGCTCGCTCACGTGTGCACACTTATATGCCAACACGTGTACAAAGGTAAAAAGAAGTACAGCAAGAATAGTTGTGAACCATGGGGAGGAGTGTGACTGTGCCTCGTGCCCTTGCGCACACACACACACACACGCACACGCACACACGGAGAGAGAGACAGACAGTGTGTCTGCGTGTGTTTTCCTTTGCTTCCTTTTCCATCAGTAGATGCAGAAAATGAATTTTTAAAAATGCACAAATTTGCATCCAATCATCATCCTACTGTGGTGTGTGTGTGTGTGTGTGGGGGGGGGGGGGGGGGGGGGTGTCGGTGTGTGTGTTCAGTTACGTTTGTGGTTGCTTTTTTCCACTTGTTGCTTTAGTCAACGAATATGTAACGAATATCCAGCTGTGGATTCACCATGATGTGTTTTTATGTTGATGCTGCATACATGGCTGCCCCAAAACTAATAGAGACAATAATTTATGTTAATTTCTGCTCAGTGTTTGTTCAGTTGAAGCTTACAGTTCATTAGTCACCATTGAATACAGTTAAAAATTATTATCAGTGTTCTGCAGACAACTCATTAAATCTGCTGGAGTCCAATCCCTGCACGCTGGACTAGTTCCAACATAGAAAACAGAATAATAAAGCAATGCTACATGTAGCTGCTTATCAATATCACCTAAAAAAAACCCTATGCATTACCTTTGGCATCAGTTATTGATGCAAGGAAGCAGTATTTTTATTTCTATAATGTAATGTATTTCCTGTTGGTGTGTGGAGAAGCACGAGGCGTCGATTTAAAGTTACACAGTAGGTCGTCAAAGAAAGGCACTTTGACACTAAAGGAGGGTCAAGGGAAGTTATTTTCAGGGCTGTCCTTGATCCGGGACATGTTGTTTTCTAGTTGGGGTCGTCGATTTCAGTATGTCATCGTCAACTACGCGCCCTAGTTTTGCGAGTTTAGCTTTTTCTTATCTACATGTTTCATAAACGCGCAAGATAATTACTTATTTCTTTCCCTTCTTCACAGTCTTCACTCAACAATCTTCATCTCCTGCACAGAATCTCAGTGAGACGTACAGCATTTGGTATTTTGGCAGGTGTATATTTCCTCAACTCATGTTTTTGTAACGTGACAGCTGACTCGGAGAAAACCAAATATCACGCACGCACACGGGTTTTCTGAATCGGACAATAGGTTATGGTTCTCGCTGTATTGATTTTCCCGCTGTCAGACAGGGTGTCCAGTGGACACATTCTGAAGGGCTGTCATCGCAGTTACAGTTTATACTGTATATATTAATGTGCCCTCAGGGTTAGTAACCAGAACTGACTGCAAGCGCTAAGGAATCAGAAGTAAAAAAGAAGACAGCAGGTCAATAAAAGTGAATCGGCCATGTAAACGTAAATTTGACACGGAGGATTGTATATCTAGTGTTTGCCCTTGGGTTAGACGTATTCCCATTCATTCACACTGGCTGAATTAATTCTGCTTCAAAGTGGACTTTGGGCAAAGCTCCAGACAACATGTATTGCATCTATAGTAATCAGATTTTTTCGGGGGGGGGCGGGCAGTAAAGCGTTGTCGTGCTGCTCGCCGAGCGCCCCCTCGAATAATCTGAGAGAATAAAAAATATCATATCATCTTGGGGGACGCCTAAATCAAGAACCTTCATCAAGCTTCACTCAAACACTACATCAGCTTTTTGTTTTTTTAAGTGGATGACTCATCAGGTGAAAGGCGGAAACCAGGGCCGTCCCCGAAGGCACGAACAGTGCACCCTGAAGCAAATTGGATCGCGTGCGATTCCCGCCGGTGCGTGTCTGCGAGGTCCTCCCAGGCGCGTTCGGCTGCGATTGATCACATCCTCACAGCCGCACGCCGTTCTCTCGCCAGGCGGGCACAATGCGACATTTCCGCGCTCATCCAGACAGCTGTCAATCTGCCGGCCGCTCTCTGGCTGAGAATACCAACGCACGTCACCTCCTGCGGTGCTTTGTTGGTTGGAGATTGTGAAATGTGGAGCAGCGTCGAGCACAAAGAGGAGGAAGCTCAGGGAGGGTGGAGACGACCGCCACAGGCCCATTTTATAGCAGCCGTGAGGATTGGTTTCATATTACAATATAATGGTATTGGTTCAACCCACTTAATGAGTCACATCATTTCTTGTGTTTAAACGGCGTTCTCAGGAATGAGACGATATGACGCTCTGGCTGAATTAATGACCAACTCTTACTGTATGGTGCCGTTGCCTCAAGCACTGGGGAAGGAATAACACGCTGTCGCACTTTACTGGCCGCAAATGCAACAAGGCGTAGTGCCGACGAGGTTTTGCAGACCAAAAAAAAACAAAAAAAAACCACTTCCCCAAAGAGAGGACCCCAACTGTGAGGAGGTTCTGCTTACTCTCTCCGATCGCTGCCATAAATACAGCGTATGATCCCGCTCCACCTTCACATACACGTGGATGAATCGGCCTCCAATAGGAGAGTTCATTTGCATCGGGACTGTCCCTGACCCGTCCCCCCCCCCCCATAGCTGAATTTGCATAGATTTCCATTCATCCAGAACGCATCATCCCCCCTTTTTGTGCTCATCTTCAGGTGGATTCTGGATCCCAGAGGGGAGCCATGGTCCATCTCTAGCTCCCGGGCCTCCAGCGGGTTGTTCTCCTCTGGGTTCTTTTTGGGTCTCATTTTTTGGGGGGGGGATTTAAGTTTTGCCTGTCCTACTTACTGCATTCCCCATAGTGAACTCGAGGCCTTTTTTTCCAGCCTGATCCAGATTTTCCTCGCTCTCTGTCTGCCCGTCGTTCTCTCACTCACGCACTCTCTCTCTCTCTCTGTCGCTCTCTCCAACTCTCTTCGCAGCCATCTGTTCCCGCTTGTGGCATCGCTCTATCTGTCTTCCCTCTCGTGTAGCTTTCCTCTGTACCCTACCTGTGTCTGTATCGCTTCATTAACAGCCTTTGTGGCTTCTTTCTCACAGGCGTCTGTTGCTTCTCTTTCACCCTCTCTGGTAGCATTTGACAACCATTACTATCTATGTCTGCCCGTAATAGGATTTCTCTCTGTGTCAGAAGAAGATTTCCTCCAGGTGAAAAGGAACGGTTGTACGTGTATTATGAAAAAATATCCTGAAATAACAAACAGGGCGTGTTTAGTTTATCCATGTATAATTCACAGGCTGCCAATGCGATAATTAAATATTTTAAACTACTGTAATGCACAGTCTAGACGGCCACTTTAAGGACCATACAAAGGTGCTTGCCTGTTTTAGCCAATTTTTGCACAGGTTCAAATTTACAAGTATATATATATATATATATATATATATATATAAAGAAGTATATAAAGGAGCAATGTATTCATGTTTGTGTGAATGGGTGAATGTGACTTTTGTGTGAAAAAGTGCTCGTTTAACATCTGACACACTACGCACCTTATCGTGTCAATCATATTTTAAACTGGTGCTGTATTTTATATCAGTTGGCCGACGTCTCTTCACGAAACGGATTCCCTCTATTTCCCTTTTCTCTCGTCTGAAAGGGCAAGCGAGGTTGTGATTGACGGACGCACGGAGATACGCACATCGGCAGGTACCTCTGATCCGTGTTGGTGGATGATGTCTGAATGATGTCATCACACGCGCTACAACAAGCAATGGGGAGAAGCTGTTGCCATGGAGATCCGTTTTTTCTTTCTTTCTTTCTTTCTTTCTTTCCCCCACTCGTGAAATGCGGTCAGCGCCTGAAGCAGTGAAACGAGTGTGTCAACCTGCATAAGGGCACGAAGAGCAGCACAGACGTCTGCTTGAGCCTCTTTGTCGGTGTGTGTGTGTGTGTGTGTGTGTGTGTGTGTGTGTGTGTGTTTATGTTGAGGAATGCATGTGCACTTATGTGACATTGCTTCTCTCGACAGCCCGTCCTCACCTCTTCTCTCTGACAATCCAAAACCCACTTATGTAACGTCTGGTTCGTGCGATGCGGAGTCTTGACTCACACACGCTGTTGAGTGGAAATAAACAGGCGCTATTTATGCGTTGCTTGGCTGCTACAGAGGAACATCCAAGGTCTGTGTGCTGTCGCGTTTCCCCCACCGGTGAGGCTTTGGAAGGCTGTGAAATCTGCTTGTTGGCCAGATGCATTGGCGTCGCGCGGGATTAGCTGAGCGTTGTGTAGCGTAATCGCGCGGCGTGTGTTGTCGTATCTGTGTGTGGGGATACATGCACGTGTGTGCCACCTAAATTGAGGCCATTGAGTTAAGAAGAGGTGTGGATTGTTGTTGTGGCACTCAAACACATCCACCACACGGTCGTGAACAAGCACGGGAGCCTTGGAAGGTGCCGCTTGTGCATGTCTGGAAAAGAAACACATGGACGCACATGACTCATTGCCGAAAGGTGTAGAAACATTATCATTTTCCACACAGGAGTATTCACTCGGACTTTGTCTGCCCCTTTCATTTGCTCTCTCTCACTCTCTTTCTCTTTGTGCAACCTCACACACACACACACACACACACACACACTCTCTCTCCCACTTCTTCTACCTCCTCTATTATTGATATCAGCAGCAACATTAAGTGTCTTTTGATCAGCAAGGGGTAATCAACAATTACACATGCGCAAACAACTTGATGGACTACCCTCTCACCTAATCTAGACATGTTGTTTTCTGTAGCTGTCATTATTATGTTGTCATTATTATTGGGCGTTATCATTATGGCTCGGTTGTGTCACACAGCTCGAAAGATAATGGTTCCCAATGTTTGTCCCTAAATCTTTGCTGCAATTACAGCCCATTGTTAATCCATTTCACTGCGGAGGCGAACAATGGAGAACAAGCCTCTTGTGCAACCGAGGTCACCGAACAATAGGGCAGAGATAAAAAGAGCCTCAGCCAGGGGATGTTTGGCGCTGCAGCTGGGGAAACTGCACAGAGCTCCCATGAGTTGCCAAATATACTTTCTGTTCAACGTGTGCTTGATGCATGCAGGGAAAGGTTTCCCCATTCTGCATAACAAAACGCATATCACAGAGAAAAAAAGACCATCTTTCACCATGACAGATGCTTTAAAGATGTAATTTCCCTACTTACTATAACTAGGTCAGAAATCGAAAGGGGGTGCCTAACATGTAACCAACATGTAGAGTGCGCTTTGCTGCCGTGAACATGGCCTCGCCGAGGTGTCCAAAGCCACGGCTTAACCCCGACATGTCAGCCGCACCACACTGGAGGTCTCCATCACCTTAATGGGCTGTTAAGCATCATTACAGCCTCTGTGACTTTGGCTAAAACACAGCCACGGCTATTGATTCAAGGCGCTCAGGCAGATGTGCACGTCACAGGACACAATGGCGACTGATTTAGTGAGCGATGGGTCTGGGGGTTAAGCAGTTGCGCTTTAATCAAGCAGCTGCACAGAAAATGTGCAATTATGGGTTCGTGTCAAACATGTATATAGACAACGACTAAATGAAAGGACCTTAAGGAGGCAGGAGTATTGATTGCGATTGATCTGGACGTCAGCGTTGTTATGATACCCCCTGGAGCCTCCTGGGACATACATGCATGCAATCTGTCTGACCTTGTCAGGTCAAGGTGTCAGCTGTCACCTATTGGCATGTCGGGTAAATCAACCGCCAATCTGGGAAAAAAAATGGTTCTAGACATTGAACTGGGAGCAAGGAATTTCCTCGAGTCTGTTTTCATACCCGAGGCGCAGACAGTTCCATCCTGATTGCTTTCTGCCCTCTTTCGTCGCTGTCTGCCTCCCCATTGGCCGGCTGTCAGCGTGCGTCTTGATACGTCACCAGGATTGGTGCACATCATTTCTGATTTGGCGCCCTGTTGAGCATCTAGGTCAGTGGCATGCTCGGCGCCTCCTCCTCCTTTGAGGCAAAGGGAGATGGAGCTCAATAGTCCGTTCGGCAGCCGTGGGTCAAGGTCACAGCTCAGTTACCATCATATGCAAAACAACCGACAAGAAATGTTCTTCCGATCACATCGTTTATATAGCAGACAGACAAGATATGCATGTATATAAACTGTTTTACAATACTGTGGAGAGAGTTTTGAGAGGAACTTTGAAGACGAGAACTGACAGGTCCTCTGCGGCTTTATTCCAAAATCAAGGAGCAGCGGCAGAAAAGGCACCAAAACTTTAAGTTTTGATGCGTTCTGAGTAGACAAACCTGCTCTCATACATTCCAACCTACTTTGAAGTTCAAGATATGAAAGTTTTGAACAAGCTGAAAGCACCACTTACATTTCAGCAATTGGCAATTTTACGTATCAAACAGACAGTCTACAGAGAAGCGTCTCAAGCTGAGTGCTTGAGTTGCTTCGACGTCGCGCGTTGAAATTGCATGTTTCTTCTTCCCAACCCCACCTCAACATCAGAAAAGCACGGACACCTCCGATCGATTTAACGGCAGTAACCACGGGCTCTTGAATTTGATATCGCCACAGGTAAATATTGACCGAGTTTGAAGGACTTTCCTATCGAGCAGAGTGAACCCAGGGCCAGAGTATTCCGATTATCCCACGGTTTAGCAGCAGAGTTAATCTTCCGGCCTGAGGGGGGGAATGGCTCGTTCAGGGTTTCCTCCTCTAATGCTGTCCAGACTTCACGATTGCATTACGGTATAACAACACAGTAATTCATAGTGATAAGTGTGCAGTAGAGCCTGAGGTTGTGTCTGCCAACTGTAGGACGTGTGTGTAATTTGATCTGGTTCTCGGGGCTCTATTCGTTTTATAAAAGTACAGAGGACACTAGTCATGATTTACTCAAATGTATGAAGTCCAATTTGTCCATCATAGCCACACAAGTTACATGATCCAGTAGATTATTAATAGAATTCCTGCTTCAAACATTTGGCCGTTTTCTACCATATATATATATATATATATATATATATATATATATATATATATATATAATACTGTAACTCTGCCCTTTGTATAACCAAAAGAATCAAGGTTTCTTTAAAAAGGCTTTCCTCAGGCCTGCCTTACACCAAGTCCCCTGGTCTCTTTTGTAAAGCAAGGCCACAAGTGTGTCACAGATGCTCGAGGTCAACTCACTGCTCTATGAATGTGAAAGGGGGAACGCCCTGTTTCACATTCATAGTTTTGTCCCGTCGAATCCGGGGAACAGACTTTGCCGAGACCGGTCCCTTGGCGGAAATGGTTTGACAGCGGTGCAATCTAAATTTAATGCAGTAGACGCGTCTATCATTATTATTTATTAAATCAATACTATGAAGTCTCCACAGCCTCCACTAGTGCCTTTGTTAAATATTTACTGAATACCAGACAGATTTCTTTCTGGTCAAAAGTCCCCCACTGCATATTTTTATTATATTATATTATATTATTATATTTCCGCATCACGTTTTTCATCACCTGAGGTGTTTGTAGGAAATCCAATGTTGATGCGAATGCAAATGCGTTGGGTCAACACAGGTTACTTTCAGGGACTAGCAAAAGAGAAACTTTAATGTCCTCCAGTGTAAAATAAAAATGTTTTGAAGTTATGGTCTAAGTAGATTGTTAGTGCTTTTGGAGATGTTGAACTTCAAAGTGACCCAGTTTATTGGATAGCCCTTTTCTGAGTTCCTCATAAATCCTGCTGCGGCACAGTGCAATTTGAGCAAAGTCCTTATTATGAGGTACGGAGCCAATGAAAACGGACGAATCGGCGCGCCAGCTTATTACGCAGTCATTTATCAAACAGCAAGGCTCGCAAATGGGTCGCCAGGTTTGAGCGTCCAAATCACGCAGCGTGCATTTCTTGTAAAAGCTTCATTTGGAGATAGTGAGCAAACAAAAGTGTTTCCAATTCACGGAGAATAGGTGTTTCTGCAGTCTGCAACCGTCGTGTGGGGAGAGGCTGCGGGGAGGAGGAGGAGGAAACACGTGTGATTATGAATGGACACGGGCAAATGCAGTATGTGTTTGAATGAAATCATTCATTAGAAGGACAAGAAATGTCGGAAAGGAAGACTGTGTAACATTCGATGGAGCAAGCAGATGGTCGATTAAATGAACTTGGGATTTGGCTTCTTACTTGGTCGGCACTAAATTGAATCCCGTCACTGAGAACACGTTTCAGTTTGACATTTTTTTCCATCAGTGACTCCTCAAAAAGTGTGTCTTGTGTTTTTTTTCCTGCTTGAATAAGTGGCACAATAGACATTGAACTGGACATTGAACAATAAGTGGCATAATAGACTAGGCGGCAGCCTAGTCTATTATTTTTTTCTCATGTAAGAAAAAAACCTTGTCGGTGACTTTGTAACCAGCATTAAGTCCTGATCAAGGTCTCATACAATGATGTGCGTGTGGTACCGAGGTCTTCCCAGCCTGCTCGGCAGCATGAGTTCCTCTCTCGCCCCCCTGTTGATGTTGGCGGCTCAAGGCTGCAGCTGTACCACGACCGATCTTAGGAAACAGACGCCAGATATCAGTGTCAGCCGTAATATTGAAGAAAAACAAAACAGTTTCACACCGTTTGAGCTCCATTCATAGTCAGTAAAATTGAGACGCTGTTAATTCGGCCTATTTTATTTCACACGGGGAGCTTTAAAGGGGCTTTTGTTCAGTATTTCTGTTCTGTGCTTCTACGTTAGGGGTCGTGCGTTTATCTGGGGAAAAACAAAATCGGCACGTGGCTTCGTGCGATAACCGTCATTAGCGGAAAGGGGAATAAAGAAAGGCCATTAGCAGAGCGGAGCATCGCCCTGGTGAGCAGAATTTGCCCCGTGGTGAATTTATCCAGTAGTGGCTCTTGAGTGGAGTTGCAGGAGGGAAAGCGAATGATGAACAAACATTTAGCCATCATCGGGAGAATGTGCGTGAACGACACTTGACTGACAGTCGGGCAGCAGCAGCTGAGCTGGGAGACGGCAGCTGAGGCTTTCGACCGTTGCAGCACAGAAGATGCGTTGAAACAAATAAGCACCCACATTTTTCATGCCCGGTCCCCTTCTTGGGATTTTTGACAGCCGCTCATTGTTTTATTTATGAATTTATGCTTTTTCCTGGATCCATTTTTGGTCAAACTCTCTCATCTAGCGCAAATTTCTCACCGGGTTGGAGGGCAGGTGTCTAATTTGCCAGCCAAAGAATCCTGCGGCGTGCATTCAGCTCCAATGATTCCAGACATCCGCGAGTCTGGAACACTCGCCGCGAGCCTCGCAGTGCACTCGTGTGGATCGCTAAGGTCCACTCGTCGGGCTGATAAGACCTTCGTGAGACCATATTTCATGTTTTAGCCGTGCGCCGGCGAGTGTCAGGGGTAATGCCGGGCGGCATTGATGAAGGAGTCTGGTCGGCACACATTATAGCGCAGTCGAGGAAAAAGAAAGTTGCCCATGAGAGAGAACCATTATTGTAATGGCAACGGTTGCCGGGAGATGCGGGGCGAAGCGGGGGGGGGGCCTGCCCCTGCGCGGGGGTTTCCCCCCTGTCAGTGGTGTTGTGAGGTGCATTATTTGACCTGAGGGCAGTTGCAGCACAGTCTGCCATCAAGTGTACTTTCTTTGCCTTTCCAGAAAAACAAAGTCTGCCTCGCTCCGGATGATTTGCAGACAGCCAGTTCACATTTGAAACACTGCAAATTGCGTTCTCTCTTTCCATCCACCCCCATTGTGTGGCGGGTGAATCTCAAGGGGTGGCTATCTAAAAGAGCCCACCGTGTAGAACCGTAAAAGCTGCAGTTTCAGCGTGGCTACATCCTGTACCGCCGGAGGCTGGCGGAAAAACATGTGTTGTTATTACTGTGAGCTGCTTCTGAGTAGCACCAGTTGAGCACAAGATTGAGATTTGGACAAAATTAATCCAGTAAGTAAAAGGATATGTTAAACTGTATTTGCTGTTAACAAATCCCATAACAACACCACTGTTTTTCGCATAGCATATATATAATGTTATTGCACATGAAGTCATGTCAGATCAGGGGATGAGCGTATCGTCCTATTGTTTACTGTATTTATAGAGTCGCCCACCCACACCCAGCACCCAGCTCTCCTCTGTTCTCCGCTCCTCCTTCTGAGGGAGGATGTGGGCTGGTTCTTGACCTTTCAATGCACATCCCTCCCACGTAAACGCGCGCACACACTCGCTCGTGCACAGATGTGTGTGCTCAGCCGAAGCTGTGGGGCCGCGGAGACTCGGAGGAAGCTTTAGCCCTGTCTTGTGGCCCCCACTCGAAAGTCGGCCTCCTCTGGCCCCAGTGGTACTCCCGCCGTCGGGGTCGACTTGTGTGTCAGCAAGAGGGAGGGGAACAATCATTATCATGCAGAGGAGAAGAAGAAAATGCTCTGGAACGCTGCCGCGGAATATGCAACCTTGCATTTGTTGTCATACTCTGAGAAGGAGATTAAGATTTAGCCTCTTTCTACCAGGCGCACTCTTACCTTTGCACTTTCCAGACTTCACCAGATGAATACGATTAACGAGACTCCATGGAGAACTTGGAGCTGGAGCCAATCCCAGCTGGCATTGGGCGAGAGGCGGGGTTCACCCTGGACAGGTCGCCAGCCTATCGCAGGGCCACATACAGAGAACTGACAACCATTCACTCTCACATTCACACCTACGGTCAATTTAGAGTCTCCAATGAACCTGACCCCGTTCTGCATGTCTCTGGACTGTGGGAGGAAGACGGAGAACCCGGAGAGAACCCGCGCACACACGGGGAGAACGTGCAAACTCCACCACCGTCTCACTCTCCCTCATTAATTTGGGGCCCACCACAGCAGAGAACAATAATGGCGTTTTAGTATCGTTGGTGCAGTATGCAATGGGCTTCATTTTCCATAAGTAGAGGAGACTAACTGCTGCGGCGGGATCTGCATTATTAATCCGAGCGTTCGCTCGGCGTTGTGTTTGGGGATGTGAGACAGAGCTCTCCTGCAATTCGGTTTATTAACGTCTAAAAATAGGCCACTTAATTTCCCAAATTTGCTCGGATGTGCAGTCATGCATGGCACTTGAGGAAGGGAGGGGGCGTTTTGGGGGGGTTTTTGCGCGTCCACCTGCGTGTGCCTGTTTGTGTGTGCGCGTGTTTGATACATGCAAACACCCGACTCTGTGTCTGTTGCATTTTCTGCCACGCTGCCTGTTTTTTCGCAGGTCACTTTGCTCACATGCGCCGCGGCCGCTTCACGACAATGAGAAGTGACAGGAGAGAGAGTGCCACTCTGGTTTGTGGCCAGGCTTGGCCGACTCTGTGAGGGCCCCGAGCTCCCCGGGGACAGAGTCCTTATTTCTGGGGAAGACGGGTCCGTAATCTGACTCGTATACTTCGCAGCCCTTTCCATGTAATTGGACTCTGGGTTGCAGATTTAACCAGAGCTGCCAATCACTTCACTGGGATGGCATATGGGCAGGAAGTATAGTGGAGGAATGGAAGGGGCCTTTTTTTTTTTCCTGGACTGCGGTGTCTGATAGGTGGCGGGCTTTCAAGCGGCATGGCACAACTTTGACGGCCAGACTGGACCTTTCAGCGTGAGGGCATGGCGCTGCAGGAGTGCAAAATGGGCAGGTGATTTTCCAGCATAACACACACCGGTAGAGCAACAAAACCCCAGAACATCTCTCCACAGATTTGTGCCTATCTGAATCAAAACCGTCATCAAATATCGAGGGCGGACGTTCAAGAGGAGAGTGAGAACTCTTGGACATTTGGACGAGCGGACCCTTTTAAATGTTGTTGCTGAGGTGGCTGATTGGTCCAGCGGGTACGTTTTTACGCGTGTCACGCAGCGCGACGCGTTCTCCTCCACAGGCGAGCAACGTACGGAGAAGGGGGATCAATTAGCCTCTTCAATTAAGATCATTTGAGCCAACTTTGTCGGCTCGTTGGCCTCTCTGGCTGAGGAAAAATGAGCAGCGGCACGTGGCTACTTGTGTATGCTAATTAGAGCTATTGTATCAGTGCCGCGTTGGGTTTCTTTGCCCGCCCGCATAAGATGGATGCCTCTGGAGTCCGACACATGAGGCGGTGGACCGCACCTTCTATTCTCTCTGTGTATCTGCATAATCACCGGATCAGTGATCGTACCGCCCTAATTATTCAGGCACATATTTGTTGTTGTTGTTGTTTTTCCCCCGGGGGGGGGGAATGATGAGAGGAATCAGCTGTTTCATGACACGTGGCATTTCATTTTAACCACAGATTGCATTTTAAAAGTTTTCCGGCTCCAGTGCAACGCGAGGAAACTTGTTTGCTTTTAGGCTGAAACACAAAGTGTACTAATGACAAAGGCAAGTGAATGTGTAGGTGTGCACGAACACTTGCTTATGCACAGTATAAATCTCGGCCGCCCGAGCCCTCCAGATACAGTACGTACACAGGAAAGAAAAAAAAAAAACAAGTGCCGCCCGGGGGAAGCTTCAGCGTGCGAGCACGGTGTAAATTATCTGCCCAGATTGTTTCCCTGGAGTTAATCATCTCCTTTTATGTTATTCATTTGTCAATGGTTATTGTTTGTCAAAGTAATGCAGTCACCGCACGGTATGAAGTGGAATGTAAATTTTGTTTGGGCAACTCATCGCTATGCACAAAAAGAGGGTGGCCGCGCTGCAGGATTTACATTTACAATTACAGTCATGATACAATCATCTCTCATCATAATTCCTCCGCCCGGGATGTCAGCTCCGATAGAGAACAGGCTTTACACAGTGCATACCAAACAGCTGCTTGGCAGGCCTGGCACCACGCTTCAGGCCCGCTGATTTACGCCACGCAAAGCCTCTCTCTCTCTCTCCCTCTCCCTCTTTCTTTCTGTCTCGCTCAGCTTCTGTGCACCACTAATTCTTGATGTCCGCCTCTCTCAGTGTCTCTGCCGCTGTAAATCCCCGCCCCTCGTCTCTCGCGCAACACAAAACACGCGCCTTTGACCGGGGCCAGTTCTTCCCCCGTCCGTCTCTCGGCTGAGCCATCATTTACTGTCCTGGCGGATCAGCATGCTGAGGGCGGACGCGCGGCGCCGAGGTGTCATAATGTCATTTGTGAAGAGTCGGCCGGTGGGATTGGTTATGTTGTCAGGCTCCGGTACGTCATCTTATCTTGCTTGAACAGTTTGAGCCCAGCTGCGTCGTGCCGGATGTCAGAGGCCCGTGTAGAGCGAGAAAGTTCATTCTTGTGCGGCCATCCGAATTAGCCAAATTTCTGCAAGTAAGCCCTTTAAATTGAACATGTTGTAATTAATTTTTCCATAGCAGGGACTCATTGTTTCCCCCTGTGGTGTACAGATTTTAGTTGTTTGGTAATCCATCTTAATGAGCAGCACGTCCTCAGTTGTTTTCTCCGTTGCTCTGTACGTGTTTTTTGTGCCGACTGATTTGACGTGTTTTTCGGTCGTGGTGCATTCACATGCCGCTGGGAATCGCCAGCCCTGGCGAATGTACAGTCGGTTGTATTTTCTGTTTTATCCTGTCGAGAACTCAAGCATGCAGAGGTCATGGAAATTTGAGTTTATCAGTTTCTTGACTTATAAGGTTTGATACTTTGCAGATTTAGAGATTTAGAACTCATCTGAAAAGAAATAAAGACAACTAAAATTGAGATAAATTTTGAAAAAACGCTTTCTACTATTCTGGCATGTAGCTCCACTTTACCATATAAAACATTTGTAGATGAGTTTGTAGCTTTACAATGGAAAGTTGAGCTACAGTACATAGTCACCAAGTGCTGCATTAGAAAAACCTGTGCATCTGCTTATTCATACATACTGTTCAGTCACAGCCAATCATGAGGCAGCAGTGCGATGCAGTAAATCACGTAGACAAGACATGATAATACTCCATGTCACAGAGCAAAAGTCGTCTCAAACTGGTTTCGTGAACACTGGCAGTGAAATCTGAAAATCTGAAACCAGATCTGATTCCAGTATCACACCTTTGGGACAGAGTTTAGCAGGATTGTTTCCACGCCACGCAGAACGGAGGCTGTTTGAGAGCAAAGGGAGAAGCGACCCAGGACTAGTTTGGTGTTTCTAGTGTAAATATCAGTGAGTGCATCTTCTTGGCACGTCTTCAACAGACGTTTAAAATATTTCTGTCATGCCTTTAGGATGTATCGCAACCCAGGGTCTCAGTGAAACTCATTCTGCAGCGACGTTGGTGTCAGTTGAACTCTTCGCAACTGAAGATGAGACATCTCGAAGATAAAAGTTTAAATTCAGCAGCGACCTCGAGTCAAAAACTAAATTTGCAAACTTGAAACGCCCAAGTTCACAGCTTCGTTTTAGCGTCACCTCAAACTTAAGCTCCGGGGCTTCAAATGATCCAATATTGTTGTGTTTTGGGTCATTTTTGAACATGTTCATCAGAAATAAACAAGGATTGTATCACTATCTTTGATTTAGAGGAGGACATTATCAAACCCTGGCAGAGTCTTTCAGTATTGGTGATTTACCAGAGGACTCTCTGTGAATTGATGAAAAAAAAGGTTCATGTGTTAATTTATGAACCTTTTCAGGTGACGCATTTCTCTTTAGAGTCTCTGTTATCTTCACCATAAAAAGAAGCTCTGCAGGATGGCACACTGAGAAATAATGCGCTGTTCCATCTATCCACGGTGTGGGAAGAGGGGGCGGGTGAGCCCCTCTTGTGAACACCGAGTGCCTCGGCGCATACAGAGCGGACGTCTAAACCTCTGTGGATATGCCCATTGTCTCTCATTATTTCCATTCACCAGCCATCGCTCAGGTTTGGTGAGAGGCCTCATGCACCAGTGCACTTGTTAAATCGGAGAAATTTGAGTTTTATCTTTGACATCTCTTCTTCTTACGGATTTTTTTTTTCCTGCTGATTTGCACTTTTCAACTTCATCCAGGGAATTGTCGAGGTTCACCCTAAGATATATATGCCACGAGAATAACTCGGGAAAAATACTCTACCTCAGCACTTATCATGTAGAGCGTTGAAAGAAATCTCATGGATTATCAAGTCTTTCCTTCCGGTCTGTGTAGCACTAAGTCATCTAACCCTTCCTCACTTTCCTGTATTTTTAGCTCGGACCCTCTCACGTGTCAGTCATGATCCCTGAGATATCCGGCTCACACATTTATCACCTTCTTCCTTATCTCAGTGTTTTTACGTGGCAGCTGGCGAGTACTTTAACTTCACCTCCGGTGGCCCAAAATCTTCCTAATCACTTCTTTACTCGAGACTTTTATGACCACTCTACGCTCCCAATTGCACGTACGAGGGGACCGAGTGTCTGGTCTCACCTTCATGGGGATTTGAAGTGCGGCCAATTTTGTTCTTTGTCAGTGTTGCATCGGCCCTGTTGATCTTATCGGAGAGGGCGAGAGCACAGCTTTATTTTAATGTCACAGATATTACATTTGCTGAAGAGCCAATGTGGAAATGGGCTCGAACCTGGAGCGTTTAAGGGGCCTCACAAATCTGTTCTGCTCGTGGTGCAGATCTGCGTACAGGAAATGAGTTTTTCCCTCCCTAGACCCACTGCTAGACAAAAACTTTTCTCCTTTGTCACAATTCTTTCCTTCTCCAGCGGCACCGCTGCCGAAAGCCACGCGCCGCCCGACAAGAGATTTTATGCTAATGCGAGCAGTTCGCAGGGGGGAGTGAGGGGCGATGACAAGGGACCGGGATTCTTCCAACAGACGTCTTGTACTGGTAGCATGTAGAGCAGAGCTCCTCGCCGCATTTGAGGTTTAAGCTATTTCATTTCATGTGTGAAACGCTCCTCTTAAGGCCTAATTATACATGAGCTGCCCGAAAGTTACAACGTAAAGTACAAAGGTCGGAGGGACTGTAAGAAATAGTCTCCCTGTCCTTCCCCATATCTCCCTGACATTTACATAGATGAAGAAAACAGGGACGGGTCCAATTACCATGAACGCTAATGAACGTAACGTATTAGTTGAGTTATGTAACATGTGATTTAAAGCCAAAATGGTCAATGCCAAGGGGGGAAAAAAAGATAAATCGGATTTCGTTCAGCTTTTGTAGACAATTATGTCGACTTTTATGAACATGCATGCTGTATATATAAAGAAGATAAATATTTATTGTATTATTATCTGTCTTATGCTGTATTTTAGTAAAGACACGTGATTCATTGCGCGTCTTTGCTGCTCTGCAGAGGTCTCGCTTCATAGGATGCCAGACACAATCTCAGCTCAGAGAAAAAACGAAAAACATGGTCATTAATTTTCTTGTCCAAACCCATGGACACATTCTAGCGGCTAAATTATCTCGAGCGATGTTGTGCAAATGTCAGGGGAGTCACATGAGGAAATGTTCCTGTGTAAACAACGCATTCGTATCAGAGATCCCACGAGTGATGCGCTGGCTCCCATTGTTGAGCTCAATTAATCCTTTTACCTCGTGTTGGAGCTGCGGGAGCCTCATCCCCCCGTCCCACTCGAGTTGGGTATTCAAAAAATCCACCTGGTTTCCCGGGTCGGGGGAGGAGTTGCCGGAGCACATTCGGCCCGGCGACGAGAGAACCCCGCTGGATCGCAAGGTCGAGTTCATTAAACAGGAGCAAACTCGAGGGAGAGAGTGTGTAAAAGTACACCCGGCGACAGTGTGAGAGCCGAGCCATCGGGTGACCCAATCTCTGCCCAGCAGCTGGCCGCTCGCTCCCCGGCCAATTAGCCCAGAGAGTTGAGATGCTTTCACGCGGCGTGATAAGGCCCTGCTTCTTTCTCATCAGTCCCCCTTAATCAGCCTCTTCCTGAGCACCGGTCTTCAGATTAAGGCTCTATCAGCGCCGCGCAGGGGAAGGGCCTGTTCACTCAGAGCCGCCCCGCCTCTTAACAGGAGAGGCGGTGGTGTGTGAGCAGGGGAGGCGTGGGTCGATAGAGATAAGATGATGCCCCGAGTGTGTCGGCGAAGAAGGCACGGAGCAAAGGACGGGAGCAGACGCAAGGAATACCAACAATCAAACGTGGTCATTGAGTCGCAGGTGTGTGTGTGTGTGTGTGTGTGTGTGTGTGTGTGTCAAAGACATCATAAGACATTCAATTCCTTCTCTGAATAATAATGGAACTGGACAGGAAATTGTACTTCCTGCTGATGTTAATGTTTGCACCCACAGATGAAAACACTGCACGACCTGAACACACATTCAATTGCATTTGAAGAGTGGGAATACATGTGAAGCCCTACCACATGCAGAGGAGACCTGAGAAAGGACATCAGATGTTGTCTGTGGAGATCCCTAATTCATCAGGGTCAAAGTTCCTGGATCCAAGGGCGTTGAATGAGGAGCGCATTGCCTTGGCCGAGTCCAGATCAGCGCCCTTGGGTAGACGTCGTTGCCCATCCAAAAACTGGATATCTGTAATTCCTTCCAAAAATCCAGTTCCCCTCATTCAGCAGGCGTCTTACAAGGGCACTTCGCTGAGACGGAGAGGGGACAGTAGAGTTGTTTCAGGTCTAGCGCGGACTTGTTGTTACAAACAGAGGGATTATGGCCCAGTGCCTTTTGAAAAGGCCTCTCTCTGTCCCCGCGGTAATGTTCCCAATGCGCCGCTCTCACCAGACCGACCGAGCACTTTGGCCACTCGGGGTGGCGCGGCAAAGAAGAGAGGCAAGTGACTTGTGTCCGTGTGGATGCCAACTTGATTCAATCTATCCGGGGCCCTTTGGTAGCACATAGGATCCCCAGTCACTCGATCTCCTGCTGGGAGGTTGAAAGCATTTGATCAGGACAGTTACGGGCGAAGCTGCTAAACATTTGCCTTTGTTCGTGGTGTGAAACTTGGAGTTGACGTACTTCCCATTTCAAATTGGAGATTTGCATTCGTCCTTCCTGTAGACAGTATGATTTGGGTGTGTTTCCTGTGACTTCTCCCCGCGTCGGACTTCAATGTCACATTGGTTCGGTACGCAGCGACTGAGCGCTGCCTGCTGTTAGATTGGTCAACATGTTTGATGAGAGTTGAGAAGGTGACTTCCATATTTAGTTGATGTTTAACATTGGTGGTCAGCGCACTGAAATGTGTGTATCGCTGGCGCCCAAGATCACCCCTAACCTTTGAATAATCATGGGCAGGCTTGTATTAATTTCTCATGTGTGTTTAAACATAATTCCCCTTTGCAGAATGTTTGAGCGTCGAGCTGTTGCTCCTTGTGTTGGTCAGGAAAACCCCTTATTTGGAGGAAATGACACAATTGACAATAAGACAAAATGGGGCTTTTCAACAGCAGCAGAAGCTGCCTAAAAAGTGCCATTCAGACCCACGAGCACAACATGTTTGAGCTGATCAAGTTGAATTTGTGTCGAATTTGCTTGTCCAACCTAGTTTTATGCAGCAACACCTCCGGGACTGGACCCAGACTCCCGGAAAAGAACAGCAGCTTTGGCCAAGTGGTTATCCATCACGCCTCAGTCTAACTCCGCAGGGGAAACGGTCAAAGAAACACACAGACGCGCGCACACACACACACACACACACACACACACACACACACATACGCTGTTTGCAACGATTGCCACCTCTGAGAATATCCTCGCCAGTGACTAAATTGGCTTCAGGAAACACTTTTTTGGAGGGAGCGCGAGTTTGCCCATTAGCAAGCAAAGCAGGTGCAGTGTTTTGCCCAAGTCCCAGGATTTATTCCATGGCCATCAGGCCCAGAGGACCAGATTGTTATTTGGCCTTGTTTCATTTTGAACGGAATGAAACTATGGGGAGGGAGGGTGGGGGGGTTAAGCGAACTGGGACTTTACAAAGTCATCCCCCTCTCAGTCATTTGTTTGCGTCCACAGAGGTTTGGATCCTGACATAAAGAAGCCATTTGAGCAGGAGAGCTCATTTTTATTGAGTGTCGGCGTTTAGTTCATCATGCGTCTTCGCCGCGGCCGCATCCATCTACATTCCTCCAGGGTTGCGCTGAGCAGCCTGTCAACGGGATGAGGTGGTTATTAATGTAGACGCTTGGCACCGCGCTGACTGTGTCCGTACGGCCGCGACGGAGAGGCTTTTACATGCGACGTGACAACGCACACATACAAAGAATGGAGGGAAAGCGGCAATTATGTCCACAATGCTCCAAAGTGGCTTTTAGTGGCCAGACGAGGAGGGATATCTCGAAAGGGACTCCGACACACGCACACTCACTCACTCCCACATCTGCATGCACACCCTGTTGCCTTTTGTCAACTCTTTGATTACTTTGTGGATGCAGTGATTGTGAGGCCACCCTTGATTAGCTCAATTTATTCCCCGGCCATGCCAGAGGGCCATTTAGGGAAGTTTTTGCAGACTCTTTCCATTTATCAAGAGTGGAGGCGGACATGATTGGAATCTTAAAATGTCCTTGCGGCGGAGTACAAACAAAGCGCATGCATGCGACTGTCTCTCAGTATGCGCGCGCACATTTTAAAGATGAGGGCAATTACAGACACGTTTTTTTCTACAAAAAATCAAGTTTGACCATCACATCTGCTTTGCTCTGTGTGGACTCGTTTTCGGAGCCTGTCGTTACGGATGCAGAGTCGAATAAAGTGGTTGTACAATTCCTTCTCTGAGTGGATGTTTCCATTATCTTAATACGCACGGGGGGAAAAAACAACAACCTGAAAAGCGGTTTTGGAGCAGTTTTGTCATTAATTTTTTTCCGTGGTGCACTCTCTTACACAGTAACCTGCCTCGTTCCTCCTCACTCAAAGTCCAGTTTAGTTGTTGTTTGCATTCACAGTTGTGTCCAATCAATCGCGGTGCATGTAATTCCTGTTTCTAGAAAGTGAGGCGTACGTCTGGTTGGCAGACTTCCCGGTGACACGCACCACTAGCAGCAGTACCCAGCCTGTGGAAGGTTGCCGTGGCAACAACCCTCCATAGCCCTCGTAATACCCTGGCAACAACCTTATGGCCTGGTAATACAGGTGGGCGTTTGAAGGAGGGGTTGGTGACGGCCTTGTAACAGCGTTCCCTGGACCAGTTTATCCTTCCAAATCGTGTCCTTATCTCTGGGATCAGCCTGGAGCGGCTCGGCCTGCCCAGTTTAGGACCGCGGAACTGAGGCTAGGTAGCCATCGACCGGCTGAGGATTTGAGGGTTAAAGATGGGTGACGCAGCGGATTGTGTTCAGTTTTCCTGGTATTCAACCTGAGGCTAATAGCCCCCTTTTCAGCACTGTGGTGCAGCTATTGGCCATTGTCTCTAGTCGGCGTAATCTGTTTACAGTGTGCCTTCCCTTCCCTGTTTTGACAATGCACACACATCTGAAGCCACGAACAATGAGGGGACAATGCAGCGGAAATGAATTCCCTTTCTGAGAATGTCTTATTAGTCTCGAGAGGGCCGTTTCCAGAAAATGGCCCGAAATTTTGTCTTGTTCCAGCTCCAGCCTCACGTTAGGGGAATTCTCTCCCGTGGCACGATGAGAGCGCTCATCAATTTTTTGCGTTTATGTTGAATTGCAGTTTCCTTGAAGAACGGCCTCCCGGGAAATTATTTCCCACTCAACAAACATTGTGTTTAACTTCCCCATACTTACCTGCGTCTATCCCAAATGTATCAGCTCCCTCTGGTCGCAGCGGCGGCGGCGGCGGCAGCTGAATCCGTCCCTGACTCGCTCTCTCCCAAAAGAGGGCCCCTTTTCTGCGAGTCTCTGCACTTTTCAGTCCGAAAATAGCAGAATGACGGGAATGTGGCAGGACTGAATCTCGGGGCCGGCTGATTGGATTGTCTTTCGCTCTATCTCAGGCTGCATTAAGCAGTCCGACGGTTCGGACGTACAAAGAAGGTGATGGATGCCTCCTCCTTACGTCTGGACCGCTCAGAGCTGACCTCAGCAGAAGGAGAGAGAGAGAGAGAGAGAGAGAGAAAGAGAGAGAGAGAGAGAGAACGTGATTTACTGACCAGGCTGGTGAAAGAAGAGAGGAGGATGAATGCCACTCAGCTCTCATGGCTGACAGCCACAGATGTAAAGCAGCTCCCTCGCTGCTCCTCTCTCTCTGTCTTGTAGCTTCACTTGTTCCCCCCCCCCCCTATAATGTTTGGTAGCTCGCAGGAAAAAAACTGAGAAAATCGCCCGCCGGAAATCCCGAGGTTCCGCGATGGCTGCCCGACCTATTGCATCCATCATCTTTACAATTCGTCCGTTCTCTCTTCACTTATTAGCTCGGACAGAGCGCTATCTGCTCCCCTCTCGCCCTCGCCCCCATTACTCACCGCCGCCATTCCCATTTCTGTCCTCGGAGGTTTTAACATTGCAAAGGACGTCAAGATCAAGTGGTGCAGTGGTGGTTTCACAGCTAAGTGGGTGCATCTGCCGACCCCTGTCGACCGTCTGTCATTAATTAGGCTGCGAGATGGATATTCCTAATGTGCAAAGCAGACGATGGGCGAACCCAGCAGTCTTTCTCCTTGGTCCACTGTAAATGCTGATATCCATGTAACTGCTTGAGAAAGCACAAACTGACAGCGGTAAAAGCGCGACACTCACATTCAGTGTCCGGCCGATCCGCTTCCACAAAGGGGCTCTTCCGTCTACGCTGAGAGAGTTTCCCTCTGTGGATTTGCACTGACGACACCTGCGCCTGTCAGTCTGAGAGATTTGCTCTCGTAATCGACAAATTGCATTATATTTATTAAAACCAGGAACCCATTAGCCCATTCGGAGATCTGCTGGAATTAATCATTTTTTTTAATAATCGTTATCCTTCCACAGATGTAGAACTGTCTCAGAAATGTTGTCTACTTGTTACAGCTATTAGAGTTGTTTTCTTTATAGATTTAATAACTTGCGGTTCAGTTTCCCATTACCCTGGCAGGTTTTCTGTAACATCTTCACTTATTTCTCATTTCACCTGGGAGCGCTTGGTTTTTCCAGATATCTTTTGGTTTTGGTCGGTCTGTCAGGACAAATTTTTACCAACAAAGTTTCTGGTGCTGACAGAAGGGCAATTTCAACTTTGTGTACTCACAGATAAAATATATGCCTCATATGCAGGATAAGGTATAAATGCTCATTAATGAATTTGGATTAGCTGGAGACACAGATGCAGCCATGCAAGTAAACTGAGTCGGAACTGCTCGTTAGCCTCGTATGCCTCTGTGGCCAATTTAGCACTGAGAAGCTTTAATTTCATACTCTTAAATATTTATCCACTCCAGCATCTTTTGAATGGGCGAACGGTTGACTTAGGCTCTCGTTGGCTGGATTATCAGCAGGCTCTTTGAATAGGAACATTTAATCACATAGCAGAATCAATATTCTCCACAAGCAGAGCCTTTTCCTATAGAATATCCCTGTTCCAAAAAATGTACGGATTCAATTTGACAATAGTCTGCAGAGTTTATGCACTGTACTATATGAGATCATTCGCTTAGCGGACACACAGGAAAAACATTAGCATCAGGAGCAGCTGGAGTGTAAAGATATATGATGTATGTGCACACCTGTGCCCCAGTTTTACAGCTCACATCAGTGTACATGGAAATATATACACAGTATGTGCATGTGTGTTTATAGACATGTTCATGTGTATATAGTGAAGAGCGCAGGGGCTTTTCAATTGCCTCATGGCCCACCAGGCTGCCCGGGCGCAGCTGGGGAGGAGGCCAGAGACATTACTCAGCTATTAAACTGTTATTTGCAGGTGTCACCCTCAGCGGGGGATGTGTTGATAGAGGCGGCAACACCCTCAAGGTCCACAGCTATATACACACACACACACACACACACACACATGCACATATCTCTGGGCCCATGGTTGCGGCCCTGCAGCTTGATGGGGCGGAACAAGGGCCAGTCGGGGAGCAGAAGGGTGAGCCAGATCGGGCCAGGAGGGGGGCGGCGGCGGCAGCGGCGGCACACCGGAGGACAACAGGACTGGGCAAGTGGGGAGGCCACATGCCACTCTATATAACCTGTGATGAATAGCCGGGGCTTCCTTTCTCTTTGCCTTGCTCCTGTTGGGAGCGTCAGCTCCAACGGCTCCTCCACGTGCAGACTTTGAAAGGGGTTAGTCAAGAAGTGCCTGAACGTTTTGGAAAGCATTTATCTTCCAGCCAATTAAAGCAGTTGTAAAATATGTTCAATGTCTTTGGAAGGACTTTGTTAACTCTGAGGAAAAAAGAATAACCCTGAAAAAGACCAAGAGAGATATCGTCACAGAAATCCAGCCAAGGTTTGGACGCAACAAATTTATTGCGGCAAACCTTCACGACAAATTGTCATTCAGTGCGAAAGATGTGAGCGTTTTTAAGAAGCTAGTAGGGTTTATTAAAAGCCAATATCAAGTTTGATTATGGGACGAGTGGGATCCGGCATTTTTTTTGTATTTGACTCATTCTAGGTTGAGAAAAAAAAACATATTCTTTATTACATATCTGTAGAAGTGCCAGTCAAAAGCATTCAGGTTTGTTGATGGCGACCTGTGTTGACAACCCATTCAGGCAGAAGTCGCCCTGCGTCAGATCTACATCTGACCCAGGTCCCGAGGGGCTTTGTGACGGAGAGCCCCGGGCGCTCGTAGACCCATTGAGATAGGCCGCCAACGCAGCGTCGACTCGGGCCTCTGTGTTTTCGAAGAACATCAATGTAAAAATGACTCATTTCCCATTTGCATTTTAAAGAAGAGAACGTCTGTGAACCTTTTAATAATCAAATGCCAATTTTTTTCTTCAATAGATGGATTTGGCCATAAACAGTTTCTGGTAATTATCCCAACGTGACGTATTTGTTTTGTTGCAGTCCATTATGCTCCGGCTGCGCTGAGATGTTTTAGGAAGCAGGTTCACTCATTACCTGCTTCATTAGTTCTGTCCCTCAAGGTATGGCACCTTTCTGTGATTCTCTTTTCTTTCCCTCTAACACCACATTTTCCAGGACTTGGACCAAAGAAAACACGACCGCCATCGGGCATATATTTGTATATTTGTCTGCACATGTGTACTGTACTGTACTGTGATCCATTTTACTCTTATCTAATCGCAGTGTGTTGTCGTGAGCACAGTTTGTGACAAAATAAGAAATTCATCACAGCATGACACATCCTCTCCGCAACCTCTGCTTGTTCACATCCACTTCAACACTTCCTCCAGTTTAATCGCTGCCATTTTTTTCCCCCCGTCTGTCACCAAAAAACAAACACGGCAAATTACATTGTAGTTATTTAAGAATCGCTTGTGTGTCCAATTATGCCTTTGAGATGGGTTCGACATGCTGCCTTTGATTGCTCACCACCCATTGCTCTCCTTATTGGTCCCCCTCCCATTAAAAAACAACGTGCTTGTTGAACGTTTCGTTCCCGGGTGCCAAAGACGTGAGGTCGCGCCAAGCGGATCTCCACAGAGCAGCAGAGAGTGGTCATGATTAGACCCGGGCAAAATGCATCCAACTCTGCGAGCAGCCGCACAAGCACACATCATGTGGGATGTCGGAGGGGTCCAGAGCCGCTGGACTGAGGCCTGACTTCTGTCGCTGGCGGCTCCTCGCTAGGGGGCCAGTTACACTTTTGGCAGCGCGCTTTGACGCTATCGCAGAGCCACACATGGACTTGCACACTTTTGCTTCTGTCTATTCCCGCAGCAGTACAATTTTGTGGTCACGGCACCGCCGTCATGGGTTAAGGGGGGTTTGTGTGTCGTGCGGTGAACACAAATAGGTGGAGAAAAGACAGTGAGCCCAAAGTTCTTTTGAAAATCTAGGACACCACATGGGAATGTTTATCTGGGTGGAAGCACTTTGAGGGTTTTACGTGGTGTCGGATCGGTACGTAGATTCGACGAAGCCCGTCCATTGTCGGCAGCACCAGAGGCAGTTCTGATACTGGTGTTGCTATCAGGACATCTCCAGTAACAGTTACATATCGAGTGAGCCAAGATGCTGTAGATTATTGATGCGTAGGAGGGAAGAATACAAACACATGATCTACCTCAACTGTCATGAGGATAGTTCTTACTGCTCGCCGTCTTTCTATCTGTACTTACTCGTACCGACTCCGAGCCAAAGTTGATTGAAACATGGCGGAGCCATAAGCTGTGACTCCTCTTCCTCCCACCTTCATTCCCACTTGTCTTGGCCCAGCTCCTGCACATTATTCTTGGCTCCGCTGCCGCGGTGCTCTCATGCGTCATAAGAAGCCAACGCGGGTGGCTTTAGCATTTTTGGTGGAAGACGAAACGCGGTTGTTTATCTCCTGGTCTAATGAGACACGAGGAGTTATGGGATAGCTGCCTATCTTCCGGAGGAGAAGCAACAATCAGAGTGGAGATGCCGCACATGTTCCCTTCACCCCACGTGCGCGCTCACATCTTTTTGCACTTTGCAGATAATCGTTCACTTCACTCGGTGTTTGATTCGCTGTGAATTGAATGAAACAAACTTCATTTCAAGTGCCCAGCAAGATAGCAACACTCAGTAATTAAGCTCCAGCGCGCTTCTCTATCTGAATCTATTGACGTCTCCAACAAATAACGGCTAAGAACGTCAGCGGGTCCTGCATAGTAATTCACCACTAGTTACCCTGCTGCCTGTCTGCGGCTCTCCGGGCCCCTGTCTGAGCACGACGTGCACAATGAGCAGTGAGGGCTGTTTTGTCAGCGCGCTCTGCTCTTCGTATTCAGTGTCAGTCACCTCTTTATCCTTCACATGCTGAGCAGCACAGAGCCCGTGGGCCTGGACGGCGTCTGCAGAGGAGACGGGCGATATGTGCAGAGGTGCACGTGGCCAGGGGCGGATGTGGGCCGGTACGGATACGGTTTGCACACCACACACATGCAGAGACGCTGCGCTGTGCGGCAGCAGAGGTTGCGCGTCCTATGAAAACAAACGCAGGCCACACAATTGACGTGCCCTGGCGCGAGACACACATTCCCAGTGGACGACCTTGGACCTTCCGCCGAATGAAGAGTTCACCTACGTGGGCAGTATCGCATTGTTTCATGTAACTAACTGTGACACATTTTCTTTTTTCTCCCCGTGCATCTTGGAACATAAATCGCCATTTAGCATGTGTGTGTGTGTGTGTGTGTGTGTGTGTGTGTGTGTGTGTGTGTGTGTGTGTGGGTGGGTGGGTGGTTGGGTAAAACAAGCAAGACTTGTCATATTGAAGCAGCCAGCAGCAAATTGCGCATCTAGGCTAATAAAAGCGACAGGGAAATTGCTGCCAGCAGATTTCCTACCAAATCTCCCCAGTAATTCCCCATGAGCCCTGGCATTACTGCCTCACCACCCGGCCTCAGATTAACCCGACCCCCCTGCCGGCCCCGCGGCAAACGCAGCTCGGGGGGGCTCCACCGTGTCAGCTTGGCCCTCTTGAGTTCAACGCTTTGTACATTGTTTCTTTTGATATCATCAAAGGTGCCTCTTCCTCTGAAATCCTGTCCACTCGCGACCACCGTTCAGTAGCAATGCTGTAACATAATCAGTAATGTGGGATTTGTCGGTATTATTATCTTAATTTGCGTGCTTGGATTTCATGTTTTTTCAATTGTATTTACAGTCATTTACTTTCCTTTGTACAAATTCGCCGCCTTCAGATACAATCACTACGGAAACAATGTGTTAATTGGCCAGTGAGTTGCCAGGTTATTTATTAACAATAATTCTAATATTTTTTATATTGTATTTTGGCAAATTATAAAGTGAAAAATACCAAACATTTGCCCATTGCACTTCTCTACATTCCCACAGTAAGTCCACCTGGAACAGCCGAGCCCACTTACTTCCCTCCCGTGCCTTTTTCTCCACCTCATCTCTGTCTCCAGTCCCCCGACCTGCGGGTCAGCCCACCCTGCTGCGCTTCACCTCCCGAAAGCGCTTGACCCAAACTCCGCGCTCAGTCAATCGGCATTCGGGCCAGCGTTTCAACCATTGGTGCCATTTCCAAACAAGCTTCCGGGCGTTCGAGGTTACAGTGCACGAAGAGACTCAGTGGGACTCTGCATGTCAGTTTCCCCCTTTTTTTTTTTAAATACTTTTTACTTAACTCACAGTTTAGATTTATAACTCAGGGATCTGAGTCAATTTGTCTAAGTGATGTGAGTCAGGTGTGCCAGTGGGCTATAAAGATTATACTCCTTAAGTTTTGGGCAGACAGAAGGGTCTTCTGCACAATTTTAAATAATGCACTATGTTGTTGAATTTGAAAACTTAGTTACTTGTTTAGCATTCGACACTATGGTCCTTCATTCATTTTCGGCGCAGAGACGACGGGGCTGTAAATAGAATGGCCGAGTGGTGCCCAGAAATAAGCAAATAACAAGAGCGTGTCCTTCCAAGTTTCTTAAAATAACATCGGCGCTTCATCGCGTCAGGGTCGTCGTTTAACTGGGAGCCCACCAACGGCCGAGCGTGATATTATTTTTGACGAGTGAAGTTTTAATCTGCAAATCTTGTGATCCGTAAACGTGCAGATAAATAGAGTAAGTTGAACCTGAGCGCCTGGCGGGGGGGGAAAAGAAACAGGTCTGCTGTAAATCATTTTCTGCTGGAGTATTAAGTATATCTGGAAAATGTGTGTACATTATATTTAAAGAGATGTATGTGTGTCAAAGGAATATATGTACAAAGATGCGTCCTTGACATTGGAAGGCAGGTCATCGGGAATTCAAATAGAGTGGCAGCAGCCGGTCAGAGGCATCACTCAGTGACACAGCAGGTTGTTTATCTGCAGGGAGAGAAGCAGGATGAAGGAGGGGCAACAGGCAAGATGGACTGAGAGACAAGAGGAGGGAAAAGAAAAAGAGAGTAGGTAGTGTAGTGTAATTTGATCGGCGCATGCTGGGAACTCATCAGTATGCTGCTTGTGTACGCCGCCAACCTTTCTGTGCCCCACACACACACACACACACACACACACACGAGTTGCACAAGGATGGCCGTCAGGATAGACAAATGACAGAGTAATGTAATCATGTAAACGCTCCATCGGTCTCCCACGGATTCAGCATTCCCAGTACACACACACACACACACACACACACACACACACACAAACTTTTGTCATAATACTCGTGAAAAACAGCACTGACCGCAGTTATTCCTGCATTCTGATATTTACATGCTTTTCACTCGTTTTCAGTGCATTCATTTATTTATTAAATATCACAGATATATGATATATTGTGCAATTTTGGCCTTGTTCTTATGAGAAAATAAGAGGTTGGAACATGTCTATGTTCCACAAACTAAGGCACCCGGAAAGTATTGTACTTGTACTAGATAAAGCTAAATAATAATAAATACTTGGGTAAATATTCTTTATACACTTTAGTCACACTTGCAAAAAACACACCCATTTTCCCACCCATTTCCTTTTGCCCTCAATGGTTCAGCTAGCCTGATTAAAAAGGGAAAATCCGATATGTTACAGCATCAGTCTGATATGATTGGAAATCATGCTGATACAGCATTTGAGATATTTTGTGGATCATCACCGCGCACTGATCACATGGCGGATTTGGAGGCGCCGCTTAAGTCGCTGCAGTGGAGAAGCTCGGAGACTAACAGTAGATGAGGAGAATAAGCCCAAAAGCCCCTAATGGGCCTGCTGGTTTACAGATTATAAAAGGTATTTGTCAGTCTGTTTGGTGGCGAAATGCGGCGGCTGCAAGCACAGATAAGACTGTGGAGCACATCACTGTGTTGTTGATAGAAATGTGGGGGGGGTTCGCACTGCAGAGGTGATTTTCTCGTCGCGTCGGTCCACAGCGTCATCTTTATCATTCTCCCGTGCTCATTCTGCGTCTCATGTCTTATAATACAAGTTTGTGAAAGGTCACCAGACACCAGTGGCTGGGTACCGTTCCACTGCGCGTGACCACGTGTGTTACGGACGGTGCACGCATGCGGAAATGTGCGTGTTGTGGTGTTCAGGGCGCGAAGCACTGTATACGGTGAAATACGGGTGTACACTGCTCTACGTCCGCCACTGTTGCATTCAGGGCCCAGTGCGTGATTGATAGATCAGCACTTGCTCGCCTAAATTTATGCACACGCCACGATATCCCCCCCCTTTTAAAATGTTTTCCGACATAAGGTCATAATTTATCCCGCCTGCAGTTGCTTCCTCCTCTCCCTCCCTCCCTCCCAACTCCTGATAGCATTGCTCGTAATTTATTGTATTGTTTTTAATTAAGTGGATGGCAAGGGGCTTTAAGTGCCCAGCAGTTCCCGAGGCGCGTGCTGTTTTCTCGTCTGATTTCTAAATTCGGCGCACACCTGCCGTACAGTGGGACTACGGAGCCAAACAGCTCCCAGACTGCGCTGCTGCGCGTCGGAGGGGTCGGACACTTAGACCAATGTCACCTTCAGACGACGAGAGCGGCGGCGATAAAGCGGCAGGGCTTGATAGTGGCGAACGCGAGCGCCGGACATCGGGACACCGCAGATCCACAGTCTGGCTGCAGTAGTCTCCGTCTGGCGCCGAGGATCAGAGAGGAAACAGCCTTGGATTACAGAGATGCCTGTCTCGATAAAGAAGAACTTTGAATTAGATGGAGTCGCGGCAGGCTCAGTGCAGCACTATTTCTTTCATTAAAAAAAAAAAAAAACAACGCCGAGGCACATTTTCACACGCAATGTGTTATGAAACAAGATTACAAGAAATGAAGGCTATTTCATCTTCCAAAAATTGTCCAAAAAGAAGAAGAATACGCACGAAAGCTTGATTCTCTTTAATCTGCTATAGTGAATGTAGTTCACGTCCTGTCGCTGACGTCATCGTCCACAAACCAAACCACCAATCTGCAGCAAGGCGTCGCTGGGTGACTACGAGCAAATCGATTTGATTATTCGCCGTGCACACTGACATGCACGCGTGAATAGTCCGAGGTTGAGCTGTGGAGAGTGCGGCTTTGTTCTGTGTGCCTGGCGTTAAATGTGATTTCCCTACACATCGGGTCAGCGGAGGGGTACGTCTCAAAGGTTATTTGCTCTAGACATTCACAAGAGTCTGATTGTATTCAGACGGTGATCTGACATTCAGCAATCACGGCCTGATGACCTTCCTCGCGCCGCGACGTCAAAAATCCTTTATTTGGCAAATGCGCCGTTCAGTCAGTCATGTCAGCAGCCCCCTGCGAGAGTCCTTGGTCACCTCGTTTCCGCAGGAAATATTTCCTCTGATGCCGACCCTTTGCCCGTCCCCAGCCGCTCGAGTCAGAGTTGCGGTAATTCACACGGACGGATGCATGTAGGGTTTTTAAAAAACATGCTTTTGCTGCACGGCATGCAGATCAAATGCCCGGCATCAGTTTTACACTGTTGCCGGATGGAGACCATGACAGCTTTGCCCAGATGTGCCCCAAATCAATGTGAACATGAATGAATTTCCTCCCGTATGTTCATTCAGACTGGAAGGGCAGCAGCATAGGTTAAAGCAAATCCCTCCAATTACCCCGTCAACGCACCAGAACACCATGGGCGCGGGGGGGGGGACAGGAGAAAGCAGCAGGACACTGTGTAGATGATGTCTGCTCTCACCAGAGCGTTAACCTTTCCCCGTGCATCCTTCCTGCAGAGTCTCTCTCTTTCCTCGCGGCTCTTGTGTCACACAGTCCTATTGTCTGTGCCTGTCCTGATTCGGCGCCCATTACGGAAACATGTTAGTGTACAAAGCTCTCCGTGAGAGAGAGAGAGAGAGAGAGAGAGAGAGAAGGAGGAAAGGTGAGGTGGAAGACAAAGAGGACGAGGGGGAGACAATGGAACGATGACGAGGTAAATGAAGTAGCGCCTCGCGGGAGCTGACAGGCCGTTGCTGAGCACTGTCTTCAGCTTTGCGTTTAACTTCACCGTAGTTATTTGGTCTTTTCATGTTTTTCTCCGTGTTCCTCGTGCTGATTTTTTGTGAAGTTCTTGCATGAAACCATTAACAAGCTCCGGGCCCTTCTGACTGGAACATTTTGACTCGGAAAGGCTTGTGGAACATGTGGTTGTGTAATGTCCGCATGCATTTTTCAGCGAACGTCTCGCTACATGCATTCCCACCACTCGAGCACCACAGCCCCCCCCGGAGAAATGTGATGCAATGATTTCCAAACCCCCCCACTCACACTCTTCTCTGCACCTCCCTCCTCCTGCATCTAGATGTCAGGCGGTGCGTTACAGCAGCTCTCGCTCCGGCTTTTGTTTCTTTTCAAACCTCTGCCACTCATTCACTTCACACCGCTGCCCGGACAAATCTGTTCGTTCAGCTCACGTGCGCTCCGGATATCCAGCACAGAGGCTCCTGAAGCGCCGGGAAGAGCACCCGCGGTCCCCGACCACTCTGCTGTGTGCTGTTTTCATCGCGCAGACTCCCCGGGAGAGGGGGTTTGGATATAGCCGCGCTCCTTTCCTCCCCCCGCTTTCTCACCGAGCACAATAAGCTGTCTTGATCTTACCTGGCGAGTCTGCTCCCCTGGACCATTTAGAGACTGGGTTCTTTTAACTGATGGCTTAGGGGACGGAGGCCACTCTTGCTGCAGTACGGTTCCTCCGATCGATGCGTTGGAGTGAACACCCTTGAACACGTGAACATACGGTGCGACGGATGTGGGCCAAAGTGCCAAATGGCGAATGGATGCACACCACGTGGCTTTGAGCATGTGGACAACTTCCTGCGTTCATGCGTTGGGCCTCATACAAGTGATATTTTAGATGCTTTTTTAAATAAAATAATAATCAAATCTAATACTAATCAAATCCAACATTGCATTGTCTCCATGTCGGACAGCAGAAAGGACGCGTTTCGCGGCGAGCGGCTCCGACCTGTTTAAGCATGAGTCGGCGTGAGTAACACAGTTCTGCCCGGCTGTAATCTGTCACGAAATGAGCCAGACCGGGGGGATAGAAATAGCATTTGATAGATCTGGCAGCCCCTGAAAGTCCGCCGTGCAAGTGCCACGAGTCACACCGTTCCATCAGCAACGAGCAAATTCAAGTGTACATAAGGCAGGGCTGCGTGGAGGCTGAGACTCTTTGACCTCCCGTTTTACAGATGTAGATTTGGCTTGCGGCCATGCAGCATGCTGCAAGGGAAAGCACACGAAGGCTCATACTGTCTGGAGTTTGGAGAATGGCTTTTTTGGTCCTCTGGTCACTAGTTAAGAAAAGAATTTAAATTGAAAGCGTTGCCAAAGTGGGCCCAAGCTGCGCGTCGAACCACAGGGAGCTTCAGCTAGCAAATGGGACCGATGGAGGTGTGGGCACGCTCCAAAGGTGACACAGCAAGGCCTCAAGGAACCTGCCATTTAGTGCCATCAGTCTCCTTCTTCCTCTCTTTGTGTATCTGTCTCTCTTTTCGCTTCCCTCCCGACCACACTTTCCACTCTCTCCACGTCTCTGGCCCTCCGTTAATGGCTAAACTGCATGACGCTGCCCAGGGATTCGCCAGAAAAGCTTCTCCATTCCAGGTTAAGTCCGACAGGAGTCTCTCTTCTACCTGCATAGCCCTGCGCCAAAGCCCAGCGAGCATCCAGGCCCTGTTGGTGTCCAATCCCTGCCTTCTCACTGTGAGGGAAGCTCCTTTTTTGGATTTTTTTTTATTCTCAGCCAACAGCAGCATCAGCGTTTCAGACTTAAGAATCCGGTTGGGCAGGAAGACAGGGATTTCGGGAAGGTTTTTTTTTTACCTTATTTAGCTCTTTCTGCTGTAACATTGTAGATGACAGGTTCTTTCGAAAAAAAGGTTTTTGGATCGGGAACAAGATGGAAAAGAGGGGCCCGACAAAACAAAATGTAAATACCAGAAGTAACATAACAGCCACTGATAGGTCCTGTACATAAGCACGTCACAATGGCCACAGAATTAGTGTTTACTCCAGAATTAACATGGCAATTCTACTATCATCACGGTTTAACCTTTTTTGTGGCATTTGTCTAATGTCTGGTGAAGGCCCCTGTAAGTGTTCCATTAATGTCTAATGAGCTTTTCGTGAGGAGAATTCAACTGTGAATTTCCCCGCGCAAGATTATGAGCAACACGAGGTTCAACATTGGTAATGGGCTGCAACACTAGGTGCAGGAATATTGCGTCATGAGAACATCACTGCAAAGAGTGGGAGCTGATCTTTGCAAATGTCATGCTCTGCTCCGCAAGACTGGAATTGGACCTGTAATTCACCCAACCCCCAGCCTGTTTGTTTCCCACCGCACTGTAATATTCAACAGTGCTGCCTTATTTAATTTGCAGACACAGCTTGTTTCCTGGCAAAAGGAACGCAGCGGAGAAAATTATAATTTCACAACACATCACTGAGCGTTTCCTGTTATGATTGCCACGTGTTAACTTGCTTGCACAAATTCAGAAAAACAGTTTAAACATCGCACTGTGTCTCTCGATATCTGCTTTACCTGCATTAATCAAGGGGAATGGTGGTGGCAGTTTGGCTGCTTAGCGATAATGAGGTGCCATGCCAAGTATGAATAGCGAGAGATTGACCATACGCGAGGGAGACGTGGCTAAATGAATCCTGAACACAGCACAGACAATGGCCGCCTTAAAATTCATGATTGGAGATAATAAACTAAACAAAATGAATGCTGAACAGAGAGACAATTAGACCGCCACATCTGGCAACGCGACGTGAATGGGTACTCAGCCACCGCCATTACGGCAGAGGTGTAACCCCTTCGCTGCCTGGATGTTGTGCTGCAGCCCACGATGAAAGACGAGGCTCACTCCCGCTGCGAAACGCGCTCAGTGAACGGCCTCATGCGGCCCTGCCCAATCCGGGAAGCCCCCATTAGCCGTCGACAATCGCGTTAGCCACTGATTCAATTCTTTCGGCCGTCTTGTCAGTCCAGATCAGTCGCTCGCTGTCCTTCTGATCCCAAGCCACGAGGCGAAACTTCGAGGCCTTTTGAGTCGGCCCCGGGCGCTCGCATTAAAGGAGGGACCAATCATAAAGTAGAGAGAACGTCGCGTCGTCCGGACGACGGGAGAAGAAGAGGAGTGTTCTGACATTTTTGTGAAGTTTATGTTTGGTTGTGCTTGAAAAGCACTGGGGGGGTTATCATATCCCGAGCAGAAGGCTAAGGTTTTTTCACGATCCAAGGAATACCTGTGATATTCCACTTTCAATAGAGTTACGGGGGAAAAGGGGAAAGAAATGAAAGGGGAAAAACTGCCTAAGTGATGTTTTCCAAGCCTCTGACCTCTCCCACTTCCATCTTGGTTTGGGTGACCACAACTTTGTTTGAAGGACAACTCATGCATATTAAACATTACCGATTGGCATTTATCAAAGTACTTTTTGTGAATTTGACCGCACACCCTTCCTCAACAGATAGGCTTTTGTCATCGTCCAGTAGATCCAGAACAGCTTCTCAATGGACCAAGTTGAGTTGGTTTCCAAGTTGAGAATTAACTTACAATCTTTTTTGTTGTTGTATTTATCTTTTCCTCCTACACAATGTTCCAGGCTGCCAATGGCCCCATTAACATCCATATGGCACGCAAGACACCTTCAGAGGACTCAGATTATCAGTAATGTGTAAAGTCCGCTGTTCTTGTGCAGCAGTATTTGTTTTTAACTGCCGGCTCCTAAATTAGTCCCCGTCTCATTAAACGTAAAGCTGTATGTGTGCGTGTCTTAAAGGTTTTTGCAAACGCCCTTTCGAAAAAACTCCCTTCCCTCTCTGAAGTCGTCTTCCCGCTAGCTCCAGGGCTTAATTTATTCAAGGCTGTTAAAAGCAAAAAAGAAGGAAGTCTTCCCCTACTTGAGAGCTGGGTTGTTTGGACCTGAATGGGAAATGCTGGTAGATTTACTTGACATGGATGGTGCACGCACTGACGCAGTCGTACGGATCTGTAATCTACGTAATCTTCGGTGCACATGATGCTCTCTGCACCCTGTGTGGGAAGTCGTTCGGTTCTCCATGAAGAACGGTTTTGTTCTTTTCCCACGCGTGCAGCTCTTCTGTCTAGCTCCTAGGGTGCTTTTTCTCCCTCGCTCTCATCATCGCCGACACGCACACTCTGCCCTCTCCCTTACCTCCGTCAGCTTCACACAGATGCAGAAATGCATGCGCGCCCGCTCTCCCCGCCTGCCTGTTTTTTTTCTCTCCCCGTGTTTCCTGCCTCGTCTGCGGCGCTTTCATGGTTTCGAAGCTGCCGATCCGTCCGCTTAGCCGCGGGGGGGGGGGGGGGGGGGGGTCTTTCGCCGACGTGCCCGTCCTGCACCCACGGCGACGGAGAGGGCTGCTCTGGAGGCGCGGGGAGATAAGAGCGAGGGGGGGCAAATCGCATTAGGACTCACTTTACCCCCCTGACCAAAGCCAGGGGTCGGGATTCGAATGTGACAATCTTGAGTGCGCAAATCCCGGCAAAGGCTGTTTGTGCGTTTCCCAGACTGAGCACAGAGCCTCTGCCGGGCAGCCTTTGCTCGCAGTGATGCAGCCCCAAATGAACACGCCGTCACTAGGGGAATAAGACGAAGCCGTATGCACAGGGAGCCCCTTGGAATACGTCTCGGAGAGTCGCAGTCGTGGCAGTTGCCATCACAGCAGTGGAGCCGTCAATGCTGCGGTGCAACACGCTGTTCAGATCCATGGGTGAAGCCTCTTGACATCAACGGTGGCACACAAAAGGAGCCATGTTCCCGTTTACTGTTGTCTGCACCTGTCAAAATTGTGCGGGGTTATTTTTTACTTTCTCTTATTTTTTTTGTGGGGGGGGGGGGGGGGGGGGGGGGGGGGGATGCATTATGTTCTCCTCCTGCACACAGACCATCCTGCTCTGTAGCACCACAGAGACCCCTGGTGGAGCTGGGAAGCATAGCAATACGTGTGTGCATGTGTGTGTGTGTGTGTGTGTGGTATGATTTACATGATGGGAACTTGCCTTTTTTGCCCTGAGTATACAAATTGAGGTCCCTACAACATGAGAATAACCTAGACCACACACACACACACACACACACACACACACACACACTCACGGCCCTTATCTCTCAGCTGTGGACGACGTTATTGTTGGGCCGTGAGACAAAATGCAAAACTGTCCTCCAACTTCGGGGGCCCTTTCGAATCCCCAAACCAGATTGTCCCTGTTAAGGCTTTTCTGCTATCATCTGAGCACACTAGACTGCACTAGAGGGCCAAATTAGAGCAGGCCTTGGTAAAATAAAATGCCTATTATCTTTGAACTCGCAAGTATCCAATTATAAACCGCAGTTATCTCCCATCTCACAGACTTCTGAGTCCTCGCCACAGGGCCAATGAGCAAGGAGTGCTAATGAAGAGCTGCTGAATAACCTCTTTGCCTTCCCGGATGCAAACCGGTGGAGCCTCCTTGATCGTTGGTGGCCTTTTTATTTTTTTTCATGGATCAGAGTCATTCACTCCGCTTTGATGATGTGGCTCCCCCCCCCCCCCCCCCCCCCCCCCCCGTCGAGCCTGAACACATGCCGCACACTTACGGGTTTTACCATCGGCTGCAGCGCGAGTATGATAAGTGTGAAAAAAGAATGAGATGTCTCTAATCCAAGGCAGCGGGAAAAAGAACGTGCCGTTCAAAATGAGCCGAGCAGTGAGACGAACCCCCCGCTGATGTGGAGAACAGGGAGTTTTGTCTGTCCCCTCAGTTCGCATGCCCCTGTACGGTCACGTCTTCACACTCACCCCATCACAGCTGTTTAAGCATTAGAGAGAAGATGTATCGAAGAACAAATCCCACGGGGTATTCGCCCCAACTCTGCATTTCCCCTGAGCTCTAGGGAGCATTTTAGCATATTTTACAATATTATTTTTGAATTTAATAACACGTGAGTTTGCTGATTTTCACCCATTCAGCCTCACTGCTCACATTAATGTTGTTTTCAGCAGGCAGCTGCCTTTAGCGAAAAAACTAGATGCATGTTTGTGTAAAAGATTTGCATATTTTGTATATATTTTTTTGAAATCTCTTAGCGTTTTCATCTCCATCCATTTCCGGCGCAGATCACTTAAAGGCTCTGCCTTCCTTTTGGTTTTTCAAAATTTCCCAAAGTACCCCTAGTGCAAGAAACGCAGCAGTCGAAGTTCGAAAGTGGGGTCCGACAGAGGCGGCTGAAGAGTACGAGAGCATTCGCGGAGGCGCGGAAGTGTGGTGAAGTTGCCGCGTATGAGGGCCAAAAGAGTGTGTTCGAGTGCAAGAGGCGCTTGGGAACGCAAAAAGGCTCTAGAGCGGTTTTGAGGTGGCGCCTCGTGAGCCGGAGAGTCTGCACTGGAGTTGATGGAATCGCGGTGGTCGTTGTGAAGTTTTGAAGGAAACTGTTTCTATAACAGGAAGGACCTAAGTAAGTCTGGCCCCATCGACAAGTATCAGCCTCCCGAGAGGCGCGGTGAAAGAGTACGGCGTTGTGATCTGTTGTTTTGGGCATATTTATGTGTTTGTGTTCAGCTGCCGGCTGTATTCCGGCCAGGTAACACCTGTCATACAGTCGATGACGCAGAGAGGGAGGTCAAAAAACAAAGTGCTGTATTTTATTTTATTTTTTTCCTGCAGCTTTTGCTTGTTTTATTTATACGCCGATGTGATTGATGGCGGTGGCAGAAACCAGAATGCAACAGTGCCTCTGGACTGACGTGCAGCACACACCGGTCGAATTTTGCATCATTTAACACGCGTCGTGTAGGTCTGCAGGCAGAAGCAGTTGAAGGCACGGCGAGCAAATATGAAATTGCATTTTATTTAACCATCGTCTGTCATATTTAAAAAAAAATCTGTTATGCATGCAGGCTGTTATGCATGCAGGTGTTACATCATGCCTCGTCTTTTGTCCCTTCTCGCAGGAAGTCCCGTCAACCTGACATGCCGTGCGTTCTTTGGATACAGCGGAGACGTCAGTCCACTCATCTACTGGATGAAGGGGGAGAAGTTCATTGAGGATCTGGATGAGGAGCGGGTTCAGGAGACGGACATCAAGTAAGACCTTCAGCATCAGACCTCTCAGTGAAACCCAGTAACACAGATTACAGCCTCCGAAACGACCATTCAAATAAATCAACATCCTCTTGAACAGATTCAATTGAAAAGTGAACATGATAATCATCATCAAGGGAGGATATGTAGCAGAGCTGCTGTATTATACTGCATTAGCTTCTATTTGGGTGTGCCTAATAAATTGATGAGTTGGCGAGAGTAATGTAATTCCACTGTCTGTCATAGAAACCCTTTCCCTGAAATTTTGAATCAGTTTCAATCAGTGTACGGAAGAACTTAACTTAAAACGGATACTCTAGTTTTTGTATTGGCAAGAACAATATTGAAAACAGCAGTTTTGTATCGTGAGTTTAAGCCATTTTTACTCCCACAAAAATGCATGGCAGTCCTGTTCTGCCGGTCAGGAGTCTAAATATGTCATCCTCACACATCAGGCCCGGGCGGGGATAAAGAGTAAACATCGCGGTGCTGTCTTGCCGCGTCTTAAACAAAGCGCTCCGGGATGCTTTTGCTTGGAGTACCATGCCTCGCTGTTGGACCGCTGTGATAAGCCATTTCCAATTTGCAGAGCTCCGTCCTAAATACTCCCACACTCTAGATGATCCTGTGCTACGTTTGCACCAGGAAAACCCGCTGTCTGATCGGGCACAGCCATCTTCCTGACCGCGCCGCTGTCCCTAAATAATGACGACGGCTCATCCCGTCCACCAAATCCGCGTGGGTGTATTGTTTTCGAGGACGCAAGGCAGTGCAGTGTCGACTTTGAATGAGTTGAGGTTTCTGGATTTCATTTTTTGCTAGTGCGCTGCCCGCCGAGCTGGGTGGTGTTTTCGACACGGTTGCCCAGGTAACAGCAAGTGCAGTTTACAGTCAGGAAATGAGTGGAGGAAACTGTCTGTGCAAACATGAAATAATTCAGTGCCCGTCAAGCTGGAGCGTGACCTTGGCGTGCTCCTCCACCAGTCAGATGGAAGAATCGCTGTTGATTTCCTCCACAGCCAACTCATCCCACCGACTCCAAACTTTTTTTGCGGCGGGCCCGTGGAAGTGAAGTGTCCACTGCGAGAGCAGTTGTGGAGAAAACTCAACAGAGATTTCTCTCCAGCACTGCACTATACAGACATCCCATTCTATAGTTCACATATGTCCATGTGATTGTGTTTTTCCAAATGTTAGATGAGAGAGAAATGTTGTCATGTATCAGGATCAAGGGATGTTTCGGTTTGAATATTCTCCAGACCAGTTAGTGTAACAATTGAACAACATGTGATAAATTCATGAGGTCATTCTGATCTCGTTAACACCTTATTCAAACCCAGTGACTACAACCGACCACACATCGACAAACACACCGCCAAGCCGTCATTTGAATTACACTCATGCATGCTTTACGTGGCTGTTCAATAATGCAGACAGCTATGCATTCTTTATCATGTGCAATATATATGCACGGTTCAGGCATGGCTCCCCGAAATGATCGGCGATTACTGAAACATGAGTGGAGGGCGTGATAGCTGAGCAGCACGGCAGATGGAAACTCCGATTGAACGTGCGCCTCCTTTTTCCTGTGTGGGCGACCTTCATCTTTTGGCTCTCGTCACAGGTGGAAACCCGACAGACAGGCGCACACGCCGCCTGAAGCTGGCTGACCATCCAGCGCTGCCGTCTGATTGGCTTCTCCTTTTGATGGCATTCAGGTCATATGGGGAAAAATGACAAAATGCTCTTCCCCTTCAGCTGCCAGCTGGTTAATAGAACGTCGGGCATCTTCAGGTCATTGAACCAACCAACAAGCACGTAGTTACGTAAAAAAAAATCATTTTCATCATGTCTGTCCCTTTGACGACAACTTCAAATATGAATTTATGGCAACAAACAACCACTTGGATGTTTCATTTTTGTTCAAAACAGTGGTGCTTGTTAGGAAAAGCTCAGGAGCAGCGAGACTGTGCAAAAAGTAACTTTGCATGCAGCTTTTTGGCAGAGATGCAGTGTACACATCCATAACCTTCCCCAGCAACGTTGGACGGGGATAACTTTGGATACGGAGCTAAAACACTCGTCAGGACAGGGATGGTTTTCCACACAAAAAGGCCATTTCAAGACTTATTCTTTTCTGGTGGGTCCACGCGTTCATGTCCTGCGTCGCTCCACTCTTTGGACGGACCACACGCATAACCAGAAAAATCCCTGTTGTCGACAAATGGAATCAAATGAAAAGGTCAACAGTAAGCAGCGTGACAAGGCCGGGAGGAGAGTTAGTGGCCCAGTCTGTGACCTGGCATTTCAAGATGTCTCTGTTAGCCTGCCGGCACGATCCATCCCGCTCCCGGCACCGCGCTCTGTTATGAAGGACACCGGGCCAATTAGAGCCTGGAGGATTTAGGGTTGGGGAAAGGTGCTATAACAGTGAAGGAAGAGTGCTGCCGAGTGCGGAAAGAAAACCCTCCCTTCATGTGATGGTTAAATGAGGCAACGAGCCAAGAGATCAGAACCGTGACCCCGGGTGTGTGTTTGTGTGTGTGCAGGGCCCGAAGCGAAGAGGCTCGTGTCGCCCCACAGTACGGGCAGCATTTTTGAAGTGTGCCGCCGCGTGATTCTGTCTCTCCCTCCTGGACGTGTGTGTTTATTTATTTTATTATCTGTTCCCATTTGAACGTGCACCACTTCAAACCCACTGGCTGACATCATTCCGTGAGCTTTTAGCTTTGAAATGGAAATTAATCACGCAGGAGTATTCCCCGGAGGGCTGCGTGTGATACATGAAATTGAGCTCTCGGCACAATGTTTCACCGCTGAGATTTCGAGTTAATATATATATATATATATATAAAAAGAAAAATGTGTGGCTGCGGAACAAGACTTCACAGATCTCAGAGGTGAAGTCACAGCATGGAGCACACACATAAAGGCCGCGCTGCTCAAGTTCAAAACCAGGAGAACTTCCCGTCCCTGGTGCGTGCGGACATTCACGGCCCTTTGGAGCAGCAGTTCAAGTGTGAAAACCCCTAATTAAGGCTCCTTCCGACACATTCATTGAAAAAGAAAAAGGTGCTGCGGCATCTGTGATTCGTGACTGGAGGACCTCTCGGGAAGCCTTTATGTTGTTTTGTTTGCATTTTTGTAAATGCACAATGACATTGAAAGACAAGCTCCACACTTTTTCGGACAGTCGGCTTTTGCCCTTTATTGCAGAGATTTTGATGAGAAGATCATGTTTTTCATGTAACGTCATGTCCCGCATGCCAGGTGTGATTCTCACTTGTTACCCAATAAGAAGCGGAGCTACGCATAGCCTCGCTGACGCCACTGTAACGCCCGTCCACCGCGGCTTTAACACATATTGGCTGCCCTTTACCCAGACAGGCATAAGGAATTCTCAGCATGCTCTTTTTCCATTTATCTGCTCTCTTGCGGGTCAGGGTCACAACAACGGGGTTGAACACAACAGCCCAGACATCCATTTTGTAAACACCAGCGCTGCACCGGCTCCTCCAGGGCATGTTCGTGCGTGAGCAGGGTTCCTCCTCCCCGTCCCGCCACGCCCAAGAAGTCCTCTCACAGGGGACAAGGGGTTCCAGTGGGTCCTCTCTTTTATTCGGATTTGATCAGAATCCAGTGAAGGTCGGAGGAAATGCGTTTTTAGAAAACCCCTCTGAGTTGTCGAGTGAGAGACTAGAGCGCTGCCTCGACTATGCGATGCAACAGGGTGGCGGACACATGCCAAGCTGAAGCCTGGTGGGTGATCTGTCATCGTACAGCTACAATTGTCCGTGTCCACAAGGACCCGCTTTGATCGTATCCAAATGAACCCTGTTTGCGTGGGAGTGCTCCGCATTTTTCGGGGGCGGGGGGGAACACAACTCCAGCTTATCTCTGCAAACACAAACGCCTGCGGCGTTTTTTGGCTCCGTCTTGTGTTTGAGTGACATCTCTTTCGAAAGCCATCAGCATGCATCTGCATTATATTTCACACACGTCGGATGAATTCCTGCCGCTCTCACGTGCATGACCCGGCGAGTAACCTTTGCGCTCCCCTGCAGAGGAACAGCTCCAACAAGTGCCACGCCCTAATTTGCTTTTAGAAAGCGGCCAGTCCGTGTGGCTACAAAATGATTACCTCTAATGGTTCTTCATGGTGCCCGGTCAATAAAAGAAGATTTCGCAGTGAGCGCGATACTTTGCCATGGCAACAGCGTTTGTATTGTAGTTTGTCTTTATCTCCCCCTGCGTTTCAGCCCGCTTTGTTTCGTCCGCTCATTGATCAACGAGCATTAGGTGAGTTTTCATATTCAGATGCCCCGCAGCATGCAGCAGATGAATGCCCAAGTGGCACTCGGCCCTTTTCACACTTCGAGTCCCACGAATCATTAAACACAGGTTTGAAACGGCAATGCAATGTTTGTAACCTTAAAAAAAAGGTGATCAGAGCATCATATCATCCCGGCCCCTGCTCACCAGCCGCGTTGCTGTTGTTCCCCTTTTTGTCATGCAGGAGCGTCGTGACGAACGCTTCAACCGAGGAGGCGTTGCCTTATTTTGCCATCTGCTCATTGGTTTTACACTCGTTTTTAGTTGGCCCCGCTAAAATTAGCGTATTTACGAGGCACTGTGAATCACATCTGGGAAAAGCTCGGATGCGCCAGTCCTGCAGGAAATGCTTCATCACAGCAGAGGCAAACTTCGCCCCTGCATGAAGTCATTTTCCCCATCTTGATTACATTTTTTTTTTTAATCACTACTTTCTCTCAGGACGTTCAGCCACACTTTGGAGGGGCCAGTATACTGTAATGTGATTTATTCCTGGAAACCAATGATCTAACGTTCAACACCATCAACGTCTTCCCGTTGTGACAGCCAACTTTTCACCCCACCCTCGATTGTGGTTGTTTAGATTAAGTATCAACGCCACAGATGATCCATAATTTGCTTTCAGGGAAATCGATATATGCAAATTCTGCAAGTAAAACCAACAGCAGATTTAAAGCATGTTTGCATGCTGTTGTTGGCATTTTGCCCCAAAGCACGACTGCGGACTTATAGATTCTTTATCCGGTACGTTTACATTTGCATCTAATCTGTAATTCGCTCCGTCACCAGTCCACAGCTCACCTCCGTCCTCTTCAGTCTTTTTTCCTGCGTCCTAGAGAGTTTACTTCAATGAGGGGGGACACACCGATATTGAGGAGGAGGCTGGTCAAGTCCAACTTTTCACTCGTGAACACAACAATCTGCCAAGTGTTCGGCGAAGAAACACAAAAAATACATCACAAAAAGCTTCTTTTTTTCTCTCCACCCCCTCGTGGCAAAATGTCCCGTGATAGGTCAGCGCAGTAGCGCGTCGTGACAGCCGCACTATTATCCCCGTGCCGACATGTCACAAGCAGTGGACATCCAGAGCCTCAGCGAGTGGACAGAGCAGCATTGCTCGTGGATCGCGATGTCGCCATCGCGTCAGCTACGGACTGTCGCCCTCCCACCGATCTCACTGAGGTTGGAAGAAAGCGGCCGCAAACGTCAGCAGATTTGAAAGCTCGGGAATTCCCCAGCAGGCTCTGCCCGCTATTGTTTCCTGCATATTTTTACGCTTTGCGGATGACGAGTATAAGGTACAGTAAAGTCTATAAACTGAGGCAAACGTCACACGGGGATAATGCCTGAGAACTGCAAGGTCGTGAATTATGAATTTTAGCATGCATGTTGCGTACAAGTGTACAAAACTCACATTTCCTCAGGGCAAAATTTTGTTTTTGTCCGAAAAATCCATATTTTATTAGAGAGTCAAGAGTCGGACTTTTTGATTGCCTGCAGTTTGGAGCAAATATTCCCATAGTTTTTTTATGACATGAAGTCAGAACATCTGATCTGACATTGTGATTGGAAAAACCAAGAGCCAACCTGCAAACACTTTTTCAATTCAAAACACAACCTGCGCTGGTGTCGCCTGACGTCCTGGGTCTGTTCCCGCCGTTGTGTGTGTGTTTTTGTCTGGGCCTGGTCACACGTCCTGGATGGAGACTGTCGGACGCTTCTCTGATGTGCACCGCGCGGTCAGTGACGAGGGGACGGCGCTCTCGGTTTGGGCAAAATGTTTGAAGTGGTGTTCAGGTTGTATCAAACAGCTTGAGCCATGAACGTGTTCATGCCTTGTTGTGGTCCGCCGTCAGAACGATTGTCTTTGTCTCAAATGGAATATCCATTCGTCCGTTTCCTTTCGTCAAAGCGCCAGAAAGCACAATATTGTCTGTTGGCTGCTCCAAATGTCCACCACATCAACTTTGTCCCGCCTCTCAAATCATTTTCTGCTCATATTTCTCAGGACGCATAGAGAGGGGATGAAGTGAGCCCGCCATTCACGTGACTCTTTCACTCTCTCAGGTGGAAATGACCGAAGCCAGAGAGAGAGAGAGAGAGAGAATCAAAAAGCCGCCAGCGTGAATCCCCTTTGCTCTGCTCTCTGACGCCCCCTGCAGGACAATCCGGGAGCACCTGGGGGAGCAGGAGGTTTCCATCTCTCTGACCATCGACTCTCTGGAGGAGAGCGACTTTGGCAACTACTCCTGCTACGTGGAGAACGGCAACGGACGGAGGCAAGCCAACATCCAGCTCGCCAAGAAAGGTACATTCATTTTTCATTTCATCTGCGCTGCGTTACCATGACGGTAGGAGACGGACGTTAAAGCCTGGATATTAAAATGACGGCCTGTTTGCAGCTTTGGGCCTGAAAAAAAGGCCATTTCTGTAGGACAGGCCTTCGCTCTGACAATGAGTGAATCTTGCAGCCGTTCACTGAGCACAAAGACGAAGAACTGCAAAGATTCTCGCCTCAGGGAGCAAATAAATAGGACAGTGTGTTGTCGATGGTCCAGAAAGCCTATTCGTCCAGCCCACCTTGAGTTTCCAGAGAAAGCGAATGCATTTTTTTAGACACAGGATTGGAGTTGATGATGATGCCAGACAAACTGGCAGTGACCTCCCACAACACACACACACACACACACACACACACACATTTTCTCTTTTCTGTCATCACTCACTATTGTTGCCTTCTTTTTTTATTCCATCAAGCAGTTTTAGTTTTCCCCTTGATTTCACGTCACATAGTAGGACTGTTTGAAAGTGGCTTCTGTGGTGATTTGAAATAGAGATGCACACTTTTCAACCGGGTTATATAAGTGATATGGGTTTGGTTTTGTTGCCTCGAGGGGGTCTCTGCAGTGTTAAAGTTGTCAGTGTTGAATACATTAACATGGTAGATATTTTTCCCTCTCTTTTAAGCTCGCAGCTTCGGAGCCAGCTTTGATGGCAGCCTAGTTCCCCCTAAAATTTGCCTTATTCAAGGGGTTTATGCAACAAAGACCAAACTCGGAATGAAACGGAGAAGTTTAGCCCGGCCTTCATGGGATTGTGGGTCTACGGAAAAGAAATGAACCTGTCTCCATGTTGTTGCTGTTTTGTGTGGTGTGCTGCGTCTGTTGTGCGACGCCGCTTTCTCGCTCGCCTCTCGAAGCTGTGAGCGCGGCACGCGACACTCCCAGTGAATTTTTGTCGTCTCGAAAGCCGGCCTCCACGTCTACTTCTCCCCCCATGAGCAACGCTCTTCGCCGGGGCGACACATCCTCTAATCATTGATTTCTCTCACCAGCGCAGCAACAACGCCAGCTAGGAATCAGCGGCCTCCACTGTACGATGAGTGACATGTGGATTCTTGCCTTGTGCTGTACTTCGCCGTCCGACCGCCACTCTCTCCTTCTATCTCCCTCCTCAGACAGAGACGCAGCAGTAGCGTGATGGAAAAAGGGGTGATGATGAACCGCCCCGTGCCGAGCGGCTCCATCGAAACTCAGCCTTCTAGTCGTCAGGAGCTAACTTGTCTTAATCCGTCCCGCCGCAGCGCTGCTACACTATGGATGCCACGCAGAGAGGACTTGGCCTCCTCCGCTGTAACCTCTGCTGCTCGAGGAGCAGCCGGTGCGTTACACTGTCGGGACGTGTGAGGAAGGAGGGCAGCGCCGAGGTGCAGAGGACGGTGACGGGGAAGTGAGGGGGAAGTGAGGGGGAAGTGAGGAGGAAGTGAGGGGGAAGTGAGGAGGGGAAGTGAGGGGGAAGTGAGGAGGGAAGTGAGGGGGAAGTGAAGAGGGGAGTGAGGGGGAAGTGCGGAGGAAGTGAGGGGGAAGTGGAGTTTCCTGGAACCGGCTCTTGTTCGCTGCAGCCGCCTCTTTTAGACAAACGAATTCTGGTCGACTCCCAGGCGGAGGAGACACAAGAGGAGGAGAGTCAGAGGAAACCTGTGTTTCATGCTGCCCATTTTTTCGGACTTTTGTTCGCGCGTCCGTCCGTCGGAGAGCTTTGCTGAAGGTCACTGCCCGGACGGGCACGATGAAGTGGTGCAGGCCACGCCGGCTAGCTCGCCGGAACATCATCCTCCATCATGGGAGCTGTCAGCCTGATGGCCGCTGCAGTGGGACGGGCACTGCGCACTCCCAACGAGGTTAAATGGGCGTCGGTGATGGATGGTGATGCGCGCGAGTCCTCTCCATCCGCGTTTGTGCGCGCGCGCTCGCGAGGCATCGCGGTGCGGCCTTTTACTTGCTGTCCATTAGTCAGCCAACGACGGCTGACCACCCAGACTCTGTGAGGCGTAGCCGAGAGGAAGCGTCGAGCTGAAAAAGATGGAGCGACGTCTTGAAAACACAGTAAAAGAGAAACGAAAAAGGCCTTGAAAAAGAGATTCGATCATGAAAAATAAGGCAGGCGACTTGGTTTTCAAGGCAGGTTACTCGACCATGGAGCCCTAATGTTTGAGACCATCGCCCTGCGGTGTAAAATATCACCTCTCATCCTCCTGAATAACTCTGGGAGTCTCTCCTCGACAGAGTGTCCTGGCCTGGTGGACCTTGTTGAACAGTAGCAGATTAAAAGAATCTACTGCAGCCGTGACATTTACCTTTACATTTACCCTGCGAAGTTGGCCCCCGCCGGTGCCTTTCACTGGTTCGCGTCAAGCTGCGGCGATGACGGACGGCCTCGGAGAGCGGACCAGTTCGATCTGTCGACAAACGGCCGGCAGCGTTGCCTCGCCGCGGCAGAACACACGTGTGACCGGTCTTCATGAGTTGCGGCGTTTGGATCTGTCACGTGCTTTTTTCTCGCGCCGGTTGCATCAATCTGCGTTGGGTTTTTTTTTTGTTCCTATCCAATCAAGCCCGAAGGCATTAAGTGAAAGGTATAGAAGTGGTTGTACCTCCACTCCAGCTGGAGTTGTGTGTCAGCCGGATACAGTCGAGCCAATATAAGCAAGGAAGAGCAATGGAGATATTGCAAAGTCATTTTTACAATATGGACTCCTGTGACAGTCGCCGGTGCAGCATATATCCATCATGATTGATCGTGCATTGTTTCACAGGTGCTGATGTTCCGCGCTTTGGATTTTGCTGCGAGCGTAAATCTAATGTCGGGGGAACTGTGGGCACAGGCCAGCGTCAGTGAGCAGAGAAATACAATGAAGGGAGAATGGCGGTGACGTGAAACTGTGCCACAATCTAAGGAATGAAGTAAAACATAGTGTCACGGCGGCGTTCTGTGGCGCAGTCTGACAAGCCCCAATAAAATTACAAATATGACGACGAAAGTGCGCTATAGTTATTTGAAGAAAATGCGAAATCCTAAACGATAATACAAATCGTACTTTCTGCAATGGCGTCTGTCCACCGCAGTGTTGTGATGATCCTGAACTCCTTTCAGGAACCTGACAGCCAATCGTTTTCAATCGTTTTTTTCCATCATTGCCAGGCTGTCTGCTAATATATTTCTTTGTTTGTCTCACTTCAATGAATCGTCTCCCTCCCTCACTGTGCGTGTCACATTAGCGGAGCTGATGTACACGGTGGAGCTGGCCGGAGGTCTGGGGGCCATCCTGATGCTGCTCGTCTGTCTGGTGACGCTCTACAAGTGCTACCGGATCGAGCTCATGCTCTTCTACAGAAACCACTTTGGCAGCGAGGATCTAGATGGAGGTAAGACTGAGACAAGGTGCCAGATATGATGCACTTTACACCATTATATAATAATCCCCCCCCCCCCCCCCCTTAATCTGTGATAGCACAGCGTTTGCTGCTTAGTGGAGGATTTTCTAATGCACCTTTCACCCGCTGCGAAAACATCCCTTTTCTTTCCTCTTCCTCTGGAGTATCTGTGCCGCTCTGCTCGCATTTATTTTTACCCGGGAACACACCTGGGTTATTTTTCATATCTCAAAGCTGCGTGTGGCACCATTTTTAGGGAAACATGTGCATGTGTTTCATCAGTTCTAAATGACATAGTGGCTGCAACGGAATTGAGCCTCCCATCGCTTCCAACTCATACAAATCTGTTGTCAATTTCCGGGGGACTCTGCTCAACCCACTGGAGGAGCTCACATCAAAAACCTTGCGCACAAAAAATATCCTGTAAACTGTCTGTTAAACAGCAGCCGCCAGGTCACCAGTCTTTGATGTCGCTCCCCTTCTTGTCACATCTGCGTCCTCGTGAAGACCAATCACAATCCTTGTAAATATGTTCGCGCCGGCCGCTGTTCCCTGACATCACAGTGCACGCCTTCTGGGTCATGGATTGTCAAACGCCCGCCCCCCCTCTCTGCGCCTCTCGGAGACTCAAACGATTTTAAAGAGGGAAAAAAGAAGCAGCCCTGATCCCCTCAACACTTTGAGTACAGCGGTGCCCGGTGATGTGCTTTTGTCTATTTCCAGGTACGTTTGGTCGTGGTGTCTTCCAGTCATTATGATTCTGTCCCGTACACAGGCCGACAAACCCCCAATATGTCCATCAATATGTCCGTCATGTCACTTGGGAGTAGCCGCGTGCCTTCACTTGCTACGGCTCTGCTCCTTGCACCCAAAGCAGTCACCATCGAAGATGAGATGAGATGAGATAATCCTTTATTCGTCCCACAGGCGGTCATTTGGAGGAGGAAAATCTTACTTGGAACCGTAATAAATTCATAATTTTAAAGGCTTATCAGACGCACCGCTGTTCAAAATAATATTATGCAGGATTTCAAAACTCTGGAATGTTTTCTCAGGGATCTTTTATTCACCGAGAGCGTGGCACGGTGTGGTTTCTGATGTCGCGCTAATCTCGAAACGCCGCCTCAGCGGTACAATTTTGTTGGAAAGGTGACGCAATAGAAATAGAGCGTTTTCTCTGACAAACCAAAGTTGACAGAGAAACGGCAGGGTTGTTATCCTGCACATGAAAAAGTACGAGGGTGAACGGACTATATATATATATATATATATATATATATATATATCGTGTTGAACTCTCTCAATTAAGCAAATCAAACCACAGTCCCTGTACCGGACAAAAGCCTTGACTCTGAGGCCCCATCAGCAATAGTAAAAGGAAAAAAAAAAGAATCTGATTGGACCCGGTGGATCCGTCCTGGCTCGAGAATGCATCAGACTAAGACAAGGAGCGAGTTTTAATTTGATTCCCCTGTAATGAGTCTCTAAAGCACCAGCGCTGCAATGAATTCAGGGCGAATGAGATTAGTCTGGAGAGAGGCTGAGGGATCGTGCGTAGTGGAAAGAGAGACGGCGAGAGAGTTATGAGTGTTAAAAAAGGTAAAGCAGTGTTCTGTGCCCTGCTCCTCTCCTCAAACGCTCCCGGATCGGCCTCGCTGCCGTGGCTGCTCCGTGAGACACTCCAGTGGAAGTCATTACCTCTGGCCGTGTTGGGCTTCTGGGCCCAGAAGGCCGAGCGTCGCCCCCGTAATGGACGGCCCAGAGGCGGTCGTGTCGGAGAAGGGGAAGAAAGAAAGAAAAAAATGTGCGGCCTTGAACCTCAATGCCAAACAGCAATTGTCTCCTTTAATTGTCCCGCCCAAGTGGCTGCTTGAAGAGAGAAACAGATTTTCAATTTGTCCTCCGGTATAAAGTGGATCAGGTTCAATGAGACCCAGTACGCCGCCTCCGGAGCTCCCAGGGGAACCCCTTGATGCTTTCCTGCGCGCCACGGCCGATTAGAGCACTTCACTGCTACCTCTGGCACACGCGCACCTCCCCGCGCCGCGCGCGTGCTCTCGCAATAAACTGCGCCGCGAGACGTCGGCGTTCCCGATGACAGCGCGCCGCGCAGCGTCGGGGGCGGGAATGGCAAATGGCGAGGGATTGAATGGAAACCAAACTGGAAGTGGTTCGCCCGGGTAGATCTGAGACAAAAACGGTCGCCAGGCGATGGCAGGAGATGGGGTTCACGCCGAGATCCCATCGCCATGGTAACCGCCGAGAGAAGGAGCTGCTTGTAAGTTATAGTTGCACACAAACACACATTTTTCATCGATAAAGCCCTTGAGCCAGCGGCCATGTTTTTTTCTCGCTCTCTCTCTCTCTTCAGCGTAACTGTGCACAGAGCGCTGCCAAGAAAGTGCCCTTGTTTCATCGTGGCCACTCGGAGAGCGCCCGCCTCCCTCTTCTGCCAGATGTAAAACTGTAAGCTTTAAGTAACAATAGGGCGGACTGTCAGCTATTTGTCAGCGGCGCAATTTAGTTAAAGACCGCTCAGTCGTCACATTGTGTGGGTGTCAGTGGAATCATTAATAGGCTTCGCAATGACAACATCCGAGGCAAGCTTGTCGGGGAGGTGGCGGCTCGTCAACACGCTGCCACGAAGGCGAACGGCAGCGGCGTCGACGCGGTGTGGAACCGCGCGGCTCCGTCTGCGCCGTCGGTGCAGCTCGGCGATACTTGGCATTGATGATTTTCACGTCTCGCACCGTCTGCACGGTCGAGACGCAGGGGCAAACGTCACAAAGACGCCTTTCTGTGATTAGAAGGTCAAGTGGTCCCCAATGTGATGTTGTCAGATGTGTAATGAGAGAAAAAAAGACACGTGGAGAGTTTAGACTCCGTATCTTCTCTGCGGCTGACACCTTAAACCATTAGAGATAGATATATGGACGCTTATATAGTTAACTATTAATACTGAAATAATTGTTATTGCATATTAGAGCTGTCAGATTATTAAGCACTGATAGCTTAAGATAATCTTGTGTAGTACAACAACACAGCAATTTATCTTTATCTCCAGGAAGTTTATGATCTGCATATGGGCAGCTTTTTTTCTTTTTTTTCTGGCCTCTTTAAGTTATACTCTGCTATTCCGAGGGGTGATTTTTTTTTTCCTCAATTTGTTTAAACGGAGTCTACCCCGCAGACTAGCAACTGTGTGCATGTGAGAAAACAAGTGATTATGATGAACGCAGAAAGCAATAACGCCGCACTCTGTTCGAGCGCAACCGCAATTTTTTGCAAAGTAGCGCGGTTAAAAAGTAAAAGCTGCTCAGCTGCTCATTGGCGGTCCTCCCCTTGTGCCTCCGTGGCTCCGGAGTCGAGTGCGCGCGTTACCTTCCGACCGGCTCTCCAATAAAATGTAATGGAGACCGGAGATTACGCCTGCAACTCTCTTGGCGGCCCCCCGAGGGCACGATGAAGAGTTCACAATCCAACTGTGAGACCCCCGACACACGTGCACATGTTCCTCCCTACTCTTCCCTCGCGTGTACGTGAACAGTCACTCCTGGAGATGCGAGGCGGTCACTCCACCTTCCGAGAGAGGCGCCCTCGAGCCTCTTGTTGACAGTCGCGCAGCCCAGAGGGAGGAACCTATTAAAAGCTACGGACACGGGACGCCGTGCCGATGATTGATTCTCAAATCCCCCCGCTTGAACTCTGCTCCTCTGCTTTTCTGTACCCGACTGTGCCGTATCCTCCTCAGCCCCCGATCTTTTCCCGGTGTCCGGACAGGTCACGCGTGGCCCCCCGGCTGCTGCCCCGCCGGTGGTCTCCATAAAGCAGAGGGGCCGGAGTCCTGGCGAAGACAGGAAGTCACACACCCAAACCCTGCTCGTGTCTCTAATGAGTTTCCCTCAAAGGATTTTTGTTCACACTGCAGCTCAACGTGTCCCAGTTTTGTTTTGTTTTTTCCCCCGCCCCCCTCAGTTTGTGACAGGTACAAGGGATTTTGTGACAGAAGAAACACATAGAATCTGATATTTTCACTTCTGGTAAATGCGACGTGCATTGTATCTGATTTGTGGCCCGGAAATTCGCAGTTGCACACGAAAGATTGTACATTTTTATGATAAAAAAAAACTTCCCTCAGGATCAATTAGGCACTTATTCATCTTTCTTATAATTTAAATGCTCAAAACATTGCAAAATTTGACGTTTGAGCCGTTTTCAGCGGCATCCTTTTCGTTGGTATCAAGCAGTTCCACGAAAGCCGGTCTCTGACCTTTATCCTGCGGAACTGAGAAAACATGATCTGCTAATGTGCCGGGGTGGAGGCTTTTGGCCACCAGAGCATCAGTGAGGTCAGCAAACTGTTGCTGGGCGATAAGGCCTGGCTCACAGCCGGCGGTCCAGCTCACTCCAAATGTGCTGGAGGGAGTTAAGGTCAGAGCTCTCTGCAGGCGAGTCAAGTTCCTCCACACCAAAGTGGGGAAACCATTGCTCTATGAGCCTGGCTGTGTGTCAGAGCGAACAAGGACCTCCTCTATCTGTAACCACAGGGTCGCTCGCGGTTGTCTAATGTTGTGGTCTGCAGCCGTACGACGGGGACGGTGACGGTGGGAACAGTGTCTGCATGATTGGCCATACCGCACGGCTACAGCAATGAAGATGACACTCGAAAGGAAGCGGCAGTGCAGCTAAACTCACAGTCACAGTGACAATGTGCCTGTAAAGTCACTCAAAGGAGGAAATACTAGTAAAACTCGAGGTGGAAAACCAAAGCACTGTAATCGCCGAGGCGGTTTGGTTTCCATCTTTCACGGCGTCAGCGTTGAGGTGTTCGCCCCGAAAGCTGTTATTTCCTTCCTGTACCGGTCGGTAGGAGCCCGGGATGTCTCACTTCCACGCCACAGGGAGACACATTTCCGTCTTCACTCACCTCCTCTCTCTTCACTCAGCCCCTCTCAGGTCTGTGGTCAGTCAGGGCTTCCAGGCGGCCGATGGAGCCACACCACGCCGCATCGGGCCTGGCAGGCATTTGGCTCAGAGTGGAATCTAATTTGTTTTGCCCGCCGCCTGCAAAGCAGCCACCGGGGGTAACGGTGTCCGTCAGCGGAGCGGTAATGAAAAGCACTCGGCCGGGCGGAGGGGCCCAGAGGTCGGTGTAATGGAGGCGACCTGTCTCAATGAAGACTCCCGCTGAACGAACGGCTCTCTGTACACCGGCACGGAAAATAGATTGTGAGCATCCGGGGGTTTTAGCGGTGCATAACTCTGCTGACCGCAGCGGGAAGCGCGGTGTTCAGAGCATAAAAACATGCACGCGTTTAATTGAAGCATGGTGGTTTTGGGAGCGCTCCGACGCCCTCACGTGAAGGATTCAGGGGAACGGGTTCCGCTTTTAAAACAGTTTGCTTTATTTCCTGCTTGATTATAAAGCAGCGACTGTGAAACGGAATGTCGGAAGACACACTCTCGTCTGTGACATTTCAGTGTCTGCCCTGCCCCCCCATCCCTTCCTTGCCTTCCAGATAACAAGGACTACGACGCGTACTTGTCCTACACCAAAGTGGACCCGGACCAGTGGAGCCAGGAGACCCGAGAGGAGGAGCGCTTTGCCCTGGAGATCCTCCCCGACGTGCTGGAGAAGCATTATGGGTATAAACTCTTCATTCCAGACAGGGACTTGATCCCCACAGGAAGTAAGCTCTCTCTCTCTCCCGCTCTCTCTCTCTCTCTGTCTCGCGCGCATTGTGTCGGATGTGCTGTTGACTCGGTGTTGCTCGTGCTGTCAGTGCGGTGGTGATGTGCCCCTGTTTGCTGTTTTCTGTTCTGCATTTGTGTCGTGGCGTGACTAGACCTGCAAGAGCACCATCGTTTCCGCAAATGAGCTTTTTTCTAACCTCTGGCTGAGCTGAAGTGGATCGGAAGAAAAGCTGAAAGGGAGACGTTTAGGTCTTTTTTTGGGGGGGGGGGGTGGTTTCAATTTTTAAGGAGAAAATCCGGACATTTTGGAGTATTTCCTCCAGTCCAGTACTTCAATTGAATATAACTGCCGCCCCACAGCCCACACTTTTCTGCACGTCAGAAATAAGAGAAGTGCTATTAACCGCTCGCGACACAATGGTTGCGGCTCTTGAAAGTTTTGCGCTCCTAAAAGCGATGACTCCCAACCAGGGGTGATCATATGACGGGGGGCACTTCCACAGGTAGAGGGTTGGAGCACGTCCATCATTTCTTTGTAGGTGCTGGGTAACTGCTGCTCGTTCCTAGTTTCCCAGTCGTTCTTTATTTCCGCCTGGGGATGAATCAACCGCCAAAGGTGGTCGGTGAAAAAACAAGATGGCAGAGGTGCGCAGATGCTTTTTTTTTTTGGTCCTTACACATTTGCCAGCGGGCATTTTGAAAGATTGCGCAGCTTAAATAACAAACTGATTGTATCATTTCACTCTGCAGTGAGTAGCAGAGAGCGTGCTTTAAGAGGAACTGACAACCTTTAACGGTTATCTGTCCTGAAGTTCTGTTTTAGTCACGACATAACAAATCTTTTTGAGGATGAGGGGATATTACAGCAGTTTAACTAATGTAAGGAATGTGCTGCAGATGAACGATAATGTTTGTGAATGTGACCAGACTACAAGATAAAACATAACTGAGGATCATTTCACTGGAGTTTGCCAGCGAATTCGCCAGTGGTGGAAACGTAAGGTAACTAAAGTGAGTGGTTTCGCTCACTCATGTCGATAATAGTCGACACACTGGACTTTCTGAATACTCCGTCTACCGCAGGAGTTTAAAAAGTTGACTTTCACTTGGATTTACAAAATGTCCAGCAACTAATCTAAGAACTGCTGAGGTCAGTCCCTGCAGTCTGACCTGTTCCAGCTTTCTTCGTGGAAGTGAATTATTATTATTATTATTAAAAAACAAAACCGAAAAAACAACAACTGTACATTGTGCTTTAAAAAAAGCTCCAGACTAGAGGTCCGGACTTGCTAGTTGCTTCTTTGTGTGCTGAAGTGCATTATCTACACTATGTAAAGCCTGTGGGAGGCATTATAGCTGATGATACATATGCAGCATAAGCCGCGGAAAGAATGAAGCTTATTATCACAGTCCATGTTCCTGATCCGGCTCCATACAGACTCTACCCCTGCATGCTGCTGTGTGATGATGTCAGCTGTACAATCAGAAAGCATGCGGATGAATGCATGTTTTGCCACAGTCTATATTTCTAATGGAGCCTCTCACCATGCCCCGTGCTTATCTTTGATTAACCCATCGCACAGATGTCTCTGATAATATCATTATGTCATTAGCCTCCATTTGAATACTTCTGCATCTGCCGGTCGTGCCCGCGCACACCGGCATTACTAATTATGTTCCTCATCAGTGGCTTTGTGCCAAGGTTGTAAACTGAATTCCTCGCTGTGATTATGTGCTCGATGCGGGGGGGAATGTTGTAATATGGGAAAATGGCATAAGAGGAAAAAAAGGCAAGGATTGAGAGGGATCTAAAGCGCCCGCGGCCATTCCAGCTGGTGACACCGCTTCACTGTCTTACTGCAAACGTTCAGTTCCCACTGGGGATGTATCAGCATCTCAACAATATGATATAATAAAGCATAATGCACAGCTATAGATAAACACTGATTGGCCATTTGGGGTTTCTTTCAGTCCTTCTGCTGAGATTCCGATAAGAAACATGTCATTCCACAGAACGCTGGGTGGTTTATTTCGACGTGTTTGGCAGCTCACCACAACAACAGATTCCTTGCATGTCTAGTGCACATTCAGCATTTTCAACAGCTGAACTCCTTCCACTAAATTAAAAAAAAGCCCTTTTCCTTGTCTTTTTTTATGCCACACGTCCCATATTAAACTGGAATAAACTGGTCAGCGCGATTACCCTTTTACGATCGCCGGTGGAGCACCAGTGGACAGAAACAGTTTATGCCAGAGCCATGTCCCCACATTATGACCAAAAATGTGTTGTTTTTTTTTTAATGCCTCTCTGCATATATCCTATTGATCACACTTTGAATTTAAACATCTATGTTTAGGTTTCACCAATGATCATTTCCAGGATGACACCAGACTACTTAGAGGTACTTCTTCCCCCGGATTGATTTTGAATGCTCGTGTCGACACACACTGACAAAGACGTTGTGAACAAAGTCAATAATATAGAAAGTCCTTTTGGAAACACTTCATGATGAGCCACAGGGGGTTTATAGGTTGTTGCTATTTGTTGTTATTTACCATTGATACAGCCATTATCATCTTATACAGATTTTATAAAACTTTCAATTGCATTCACCTGCATTAAATCACAGGGTTTTTTTGTTAGTTTTTTTCCCCCCGGGAAATTAAATAAGTCAGGTTAAGTGCATTCAAATTATTCAATTAGATCGAATCAAGAGACATTCTTAAATGTTTTGTGTATTCCACCAAAAAGAGACACGAGGTATCGGCCCACTTTAGACCTCACATCATGTCTTTTTTCCTTGAGACACAGCGTGTGCCAGTCATTATTCAGACGTAATCGGGGCACGACGGAGCGCGAGTTGTGACAATCTGAATTTTCACGATGATCTTCCGTGGCACTGTGGCCCAGTAATGCTGTAACATTAAACGTCACGGCATTTTGAAGCCAAACTGTCGAGAGCGGGGCCGCAGTGATTCTCTGCTCCGTGTAATTTAGCATTGGGGGGCGGATGGGAATCAATGATCACACTTTTCGCGAGGCCCCGATTGTAAAACTTGCGAGGTCTCTGAAAGGAGGAATTTAATCTGCGCGGCCATAAAAAACTGTCACCAGACAGTTAAATCAATTCAAAAGATAAAATGAAACTACGACTCATTAGCTAATTATACGGCATCCATTTATCCATTCTCATTAGGGTTATTCGTGATAAAAATAAAAACTTGTTTTTCCGCTTGATTGGTTTATCGTAAACTGAGCGCGCCCCAGGGCCTACCAGGGGGAGGGTTCGCCTCGGGGGAGGCGTCGAGGTCAACTTGCCACGTGAGGACCAGTTACCGCTCTGTCTTTGTCACACACACACACACACACACACACACACACATGTCCCTCCTCCCGCTGACACCCAGGACAGACCTTGGGAAAGACTAAATCACATTCATTATTACCCAGCATCACTATCAAGCCGCCGGGCTGCTCAGTGGAGATGTGAACACGATGCCACACTAGATTCAGATTTAAGTTGACTCGGGTATCTCGCTTGGCTTTGAGTGTTTTTTATGTTTCAAGTGTCCAGTTTAAGTTAAATCCCCCTTCCCCTCGCCTGTGTCTCTGATTCTGTTCAAGTGCATCGCATTATCAAATGCTGCAGAGGCTGTCAAGGGTTATTCAGGTCATAGTCACGTGTTATTTTAAATCTGCATTTTATTTTCATTTCATGTATCAGTGTCCTCAGGCCAAATCTCCGAATGAGTTAGTGCAACTGTAGAGTGGAGGAGTCAACAGATGTTTAATTTAAGCAACTTCAGTCAGAAATCGCACTTTTCTTTTCTAAACTTAATTGGATTTGGTTGTTTGAAACTTTGATGAAAGGCAGTAGTTTTGGTAAACAGTCGCTATGAGGCCAAGAGAGTTCTTCAAATAGCCTGTGATGTGTTTCATCATGTTTTCATATATTCACCCATTAGCAATTAGAAACAAGTCGTACAAACTTGTATTGATATTCATATGAAGTAATCCGTGTGTGTGCGTGTCTGTGTCCAGCCTACATCGAGGACGTCGCTCGCTGTGTGGACCAGAGCAAGCGTCTCATCATCGTCATGACGCCGAGCTACGTCGTGCGGAGGGGGTGGAGCATTTTTGAGCTGGAGACGCGGCTGCGCAACATGTTGGTGACCGGCGAGATCAAGGTCATTCTGATCGAGTGCGCCGAGCTGCGCGGCATCATGAACTATCAGGAGGTGGAGGCCCTCAAACACACCATCAAGATGCTGACGGTCATCAAGTGGCGCGGGCCGTCCAGCAACAAGCTCAACTCCAAGTTCTGGAAGCAGCTGCTCTACGAGATGCCCTTCAAGCACATGGAGCCCCTGAGCATCTCCCACGAGCAGGTGCTGGATGTCAGCGAGCAGGGCCCCTTCGGCGAGCTCCAGACCGTCTCGGCCATCTCCATGGCAGCAGCCACCTCCACCGCCATGGCGACGGCACACCCGGACTTGCGCTCGACCTTCCACAACTCTTGCCACACGCAGATGAGGCAGAAACACTATTACCGTAGCTATGACTACGACCTGCCGCCCGGCGGCACGCTCCCGCCGCTCTCCTCGCTAGGCAACCAGCACACCTACTGCAACATCCCCATGACACTCATCAACGGACAGCGGCCGCAGTCCAAGTCGCCGCGGCAGCAGAGCGTGGAGGAGGCCCACGGCAACAACGCCATGCTGCCGCTGCTGCCCAGGGAGACCAGTATATCCAGCGTCATCTGGTGACAGGGGCGGTGCCGGGCGGGGTTAGACTGTGGATCCGTACGATGTCCAACCCAAGAAAGACTCACCACTGGCACTTGGTCCCTGAACGCACCGGAGCCAGATGAACCTGAATGGCACTAGAGCTACTTGCTGCTGTTGAATTTGCACCAGGAAACAACAGGGGGGGGGAGGACAGGGTGTCAGACACACTGGATAAGTTGGTGGCAGATATTTTCTTTTCTGGTTTTGGTCTAATAAGAGCTTTTATTGAAACTGAACAACAAAAAAAGAAGCAAGGAGAACTCTTTTGTATGCCTGTATAAACACTCACGTAACACAAGCCAACACCTACGATCATTTACCCAGAGAGTCAAGGAATACAGGGTCCTGTACATACGTTTTTCTAATTCTTTGTAGCATCAGTGTTTGGGACTTGTTTCTTCTCCATGTTTTATTTTTCACTTGGTACCTTTGATTTTCGTTTTTGGTTTTGGTTTGTACAAAAGTGAAGCGATGGCCTGTGAAATGTGTTGGTTTGAACCAGTGTTACCTTTATCTTAATTTGTGGGCTGGTGTAGTTTATGAAGCTTTTCGGTTTGTTTTGGGTGGGGGGGGGGGGGGGGGTATGAGGGGAGGGCGGGTGTGAAATGAGAGCGACCTGGTTTGGATTCCTCTGAGTTTCAGCTCCGCCGGCTGCTGCAAGGGTTGTAAATCTGATGTGGACTCAATCAGAATATGCAAAATATGGAGTCCAGGGAGGCGGCAAAGATGGGTTTCCCGATTGTAATCGAATGATTTTGGAAAAGTCATATCTGTGAAAGGGGGATATGAAGAATATGGTGCTAGGCTTCACCTCTCTCTGTTTCTCTCACGATGACATTGACTTTAAAAAAAAAAAGAAAAAGAAAATACAACCTTGCTATTTACCTTAACAGATGATTATATCACAGAAAGTGAATTATGTGTATTATTTTGTGAAAAAAAAGAAAAGTCTATTTTTGTAACTGAGGGATATTTGCTTAGAGAAGTTATGAAGATTCAGACGGAAGGAGTTGAAGAACACATATGAAGAAGAAGCGCTCGCGGAGATCGACCGGTCGCTCACTCAAATGTCTTACCCCTATATCGCAAGAGGGCGAGAGAGAAACAAAGATTTTTGTTTTTTGTTTTCATCATTACAGAGGAGTTTGGACATTTTCCGACATTAGGTGGCAGCTCAGCAGGCTTCTTGTGTCCATTGATCTCACAGCCATCGCAGCGATTCCCAGTCGATGTAACACGGATGGAGCAACACCATCGATGATGTCAGTTGGAGGAGGGGGAAGCCATGGCAACCGGCGTCACCCGGAAAACATGGACTGCACCTGGTTTCCTCTGTGGGACCAAACACGGCTGTCCAGGGCTAAACTGTTACCTCCGTTATTCATTTCCTCTCATACGACAGCTCTGTTGTCTGTGTGCCATCCCCCCTTTTGTCAACGGAAATGATTTGTCTGTCGAGTTTGGCTCTCAGATTTTAAAAAGAAAATAGGGCTTTCACAACTTGGCTCTGATCACTTTTGCGTCGGCCCTGGCGGTGACGGGGCGTAGGAATATATATATATAAGCCGTAACAACGAAGAGTTTCATCCCAATACAAGTCTGAACAACATCTGAAATACTTACAACAGATGCCGACTTGATGATAAGAGTTGTACAATGTTATTAACACGTAAGTTATCAATATGAAAAATAGTATTATGGACAGTGTAATCAATCATGCCTCTGACCTACTGACCACTAATCATCGTGGGGTGGATTCTCTTCAAAAACCCAATAGCCAATATAACCCCTTCCAAAAAAAAGTTGCAATTAATGCTTAAGAGAGGCGAGAATGTATTTTAGAGTGGAGATTAAACCCTGGATCATGTGTAACGACACAATGCAAATGCTAGTTAAAAGCGAGTCGGACCAAAGCCACCGCCACTCGTAACTGCTCTGAGCGAAGTGGGTGATTTGAACAAGTCGTGTACGAAACCGAGAGCTATTCTCACGGATGCACTCGGAGCTGCGGCGGCGGCGGCGGCGGCGGCCGCGTGGACGCTCTCCTCCCGCTGCCAATGGCGCATCGTCCGTTTTCCCCGGAACTAACGTCGTACTAAAACACCTAACACATCTCGTGGCGTGGATGTTTCCTTCAGTGCCATAAATTATGCAAAGGGATGAACGCGCAAGAAGTGATGAAGAAATTGTTCTGTTGGTTTTATCCCCCCCCCCACCCCCCTCGACTTCTTGCATCTTTTTTTTTGCTTTTACTCTAACAGAATATTTCAGAACAGGCCTGGGTTCTGCGGACAGTGCTCTTCGCTTATGATCTCTCAAGCGGGCGATAGATTATAGCCGGGCCTGTTTAAGCCCACCTCAATCAGACCGTCTCCCCCCCCCCCCCCCCCCCCCGCGTCCCCACCATGAAAAGAGGATTACGTTGAAGAGCATCAGCTCTGGACAGAGGAGCGCGTTGTGCTCTTTGACGCGGCATTGTGTAAATAGAGTCAAGACAGTAACGCGATTAAGATGAAGACAATCGAGCCATATTCATGAAACCGGTGGTCGGTATATTCACAGGGCGTCCTCAAAGTAAGATACTAATCGTGAATCCACGTCGACGGACGCGGGGGGGGGGGAATCGATGACACCTCGACAGGCGCTCGGCGCCGGCACTTCTGCCTTGGGAAGCTGCGTGAATGCGAAACGTTCGCATTCCCTCAGTGGCGCTGGCGCACATTTTAGTTTCATGATGACTTGAACGTTGGCGGTAAAGGTGACGATGGCGACGATGCCGAAGAAGAAGAATAACAATGACAATATATAGCACAGAACTATTCCAGGCACTTTCACGACTCTCGAGACGACGTCTCTCCTGTTTCTGATTTATTTTCTAATATGTATCTGCAATGTTCATTAAAAGAGATACTGTTATTATTATTAATAAAACCACATTTATGGTAATGTAATTTCTCTTTCGTGTGTGTGTGTGTGTGTGTGAGAGAGAGAGCTCTGTATTTGCTTGCTGAAAATGCCACCTGGCTCACTTTGCTCATGGAGCGGCAGTGGCGATTGCTGACGATGCCCGGATGCCTTTTTCTTCCCTGGCGGCGAGCCGACGCGGCGCCAAACCGCCGTAACTCTCGCGTCTCCTGTAAAAACCTTGAAACAGCAATCAATACGTCTCCTTATTCCACTCATAGACTGCATCGGCCCGGCGTCATTTGAGAATCAGACTAAATCAGGGGGGAGTCAATGCACCGGGAGAGACACTTTCAAAGAAATGTCCCACGATTGTTGTTTGACCTCAGTGCCCCTTCGGGCCGCAATCACACAGGCCGCCCGCACAGATCGGCTCCCGGCGTCGGGGACGGAGGCGTCGTTTACACGTCGCAGCGGCGAGCTTCCAGGCAGATAAACAGTCCTTTTTTCTTCTTCTTCTTCTTCTTCTTCTTCTTCTTCTTCTTCTTCTTCTCCTCCTCTGCCTCGCGGAGAGCACCGCGTCCATAGTGTAGCTTTTGCTCATTTCGCCGCAAAGCAACGGCCTCTGAGAGGAAAGAACAAGTGAAGGCACATGGGAAGGAATCGAGAAATTCCGCCAGACAGTGTTAATTGGACTCAAGAAACTCCCGTCGTGCTGTTCGAGTGACTCGAGCACATATTTAGATTATCCAGAGAAATGGACGCAAATCGGTGTTTCCCCCATCTCTCCTCCGTAAATAATGTCACTCTGCTCGACAATATATTTTTTGAACATGCAATTGTGCCGCGGGTGGAAAAAGGGCTCCGGACGCAGCCCACTTGCCAATGTCAAGACGAAACAATCCCCATCCCAAAGGGCCGCTAGCGAGCCTTGTGCGGAGCTTTCAAAGCGTATCGCGTGATCTTCATTAGGGACATGGAGTTTGTTCATCTATCACGGGGAGGGATCTACTCAGCCGCAGAGCTCGCATGTCAACGTCTCCATGACAACTGAGCAAAGTCCATTTGCGGCGTGGATGAAAGGTCCAGTAAAAGCCAGTTAGTGGCCCCATCCAGACTCTTACCGTCACCATCACGACACGGCGTCCTCCCCTACTGGGTAATCATATTGTTTAAGGTTCTGTTCTTTATTAGCTCGTCTCTAATGATGTGTGATGAAGCCAAGGACGACGCTGCAATGCCTTTTACCTGCGTCACAGAGCTCCCGACCACAACCTTGGTGAGATGTGTCCCGATTGATGGTTGAATTGAATCTCGTCGCCGGCGGACTGAATCCCTCCACTCCGCAGCACCAAGACTACAAGGTAGCACCAAGACTACAAGGTGAAAGTGGCCGCGGAGGAGTCGGACTGCTTCTGTTTGCTTGCATCGAGTCGAGCGGTCACGTGCCCCGCGCTGAGCCAGAGAGGAGCGCGGCGTTCCCCATCGCCATCTTGCTTTTTCTGCAGCCGTGGTTTTTTCACGTGAGGCTATTCGTCCAAATCATCCGTGAACGCAAGAAAGCTGCCAGATGTTGTTATCTGAGCTGCCGGGTTGCCATATGGTGTGTGTCTGTGTGTGTGTGTGTGTGGGGGGGGGGGGGGGGGGGGGGGGGGTAATGAAGTGAAATCATTGTCACTTCATTACAGTGTAATAAGCTCCCTGAACAAAAGCGGGTGACGCGGGTGAGACTTGCTGCAGTGAGAGCGGCTCAGGCTGCGAGTGTGCATATGCTGTACATGCACAGATGTTTTGTTTCCTCCTCTGCCCACCCACCCACACACACACACACACACACACACTTACCGGTGAAGAGCATTACTCACGCTGGCAGGTATACTATGCCCCTCCATGTCCCACAGGGCCTTGTTACTCGGAGCACAGAGCTGTGTGCCCTGTGTGACAGGTCTGCCACTCGAAGAACTAGGGAAATTGTCTGTGCATGGATGGGTGGTGTGTGTGTGTGTGTGTGTGTGTGTGTGTGCGTGTGCGTGCATGTGTGTTGAAGATGCCAGTTATGAATCACTGATCACCTGCTAAGCCCCTTCAATTAACTATGGGCTTCCTGCAAGGGCGGCTCGACAGCATCGATTGAACAGAGGATACGCTCCTGTGCGTTTGCAGCCGTTTTTTTCGCGTGGCCCTAATGGAACAAATCAAACATGGCATTCGAAATCATATCAACTTCATAACAAAGTTACAGCGCTGGGGTTGATAAGTGGCCAGTTTTCTGTCCTCACAGAGAGAGAGAGAGAGAAAACTGGGCCCCCTCTGGAAATCCTCAGCTAAACGCTGCCATCTGCTGGACGAACGACTCCCTTGTCTCAGGCAGCTGAAAGTGGGATGATGGGCACATCATTAAGTCTCTGAATGAATAGATAAAAACCACGTTCATAACCTGCCTGTTTTAACCTTCGGGCTAATGTCACTGTCTTTACTGGGATTTATCAATTTCCTATATTTAGACTGCACCTCGATGAACATGTACTACAGATAGAGTCAAAAATAAAATCAAGTCTAATCGGCGCTTTAAATGGGATTTAAACCTTCAGAGCGACAATGGAAAAAGGAATATCTGCTGCTTCCTGCCACTGTTGGAAAGAATGGACGTGTGACAGGTCTCAAATTGCCTTTTATTTTCATACACGAGGCAAGGCAAGTTTATTTGTAACCCACTTTTCAACAACAAGGCAACTTCATACTATAAACCAATGTTTTCTACACGATGCCACATCCGTGATGATGTCTCCAATAACAGCAAATGTCGCCACGTCTGGCGGAATCTTTTTCAGATATCAGTTCTTTATTTTTTTACATTTGAGTAGCTGTTTGGTCTATAACAAATTGTCCTGCTCTAGACTCACGTATCAGTGGTTTAATATCAGCATATATTTACCATAGATCCGGGTTAATTTGCCTTCATGCACACAGGATCGGTGAGTGGCGTGTGTTTCCTCGGTCTCTGTCGTCGTCTGCTACAGGCGAGATCCTCCGCCAGAAGGAAACTGCGGTGATGTCAGACAAGCTTAGCCGCTGTTAGACTCTGAGCTGAGCGGAGGAAAAGAGCTGTTCATGCAAATGCTTGGAAGATTGCGGCGCTAATACTCTGGGCTAAGCTCAAATGTCTACTGCCGCCGTGAAAGGCTGCGTCCGGGGGGAAGAAAAGCCCGGGGAGAACAGGCTCGGATGCACGTGCTCAGCTTTTTGCTCATTGTCATAAGCAGCGGAAGTGTGAAGCTGGCAACTTTTTCACACTTTGGTGCCTGACTTTTGACAATGCACAGCAGGTGGCCTCGAGGGGGGGAGGGGGGGGGGGGGGGTTGAAAGGCTGCCATAGAAGTACCGGAAAATGTCAAGTGGTCACTGGTTCAAAAATGCTAGAATTATTCAGTGTGCGTTTACAATTTTGCAATTTGTCGTCTTTGAACGTCTGCTGCTGCTGCACTCATGAGAACAATCTGGACCGACCCGCGGTGTGAGAGATGGTGGTCGAGCAGAAAGACATCGCGGCGCTGGTGCAAGACGCCCAGGGTCCAAGACTGAGAGCTGAGTCTCTGAGGAAAGACTCAAACGTGAACAAACGAGATTCTGAAATTGAAACACCGACCTGGAATACCCTCAGGTGAACGAGATTCCCTACGATGGACAATGGGCAAATCCCACAATGGACGGAGGAGAGTCGGCCGTAGAAGTACTGGAAAGCGCCAAGTGGGCACTGGTTGAAAAATGCTTGAATTGTTCAGGGTGCAGAACAATTTCTATCAAAAAGTATCTACGTTTTCAAAGAACAATATTGTGACATTTCTTACCTCTTGAGCTTCCAGTAGGTCACGGCCATGTTGGAAAAAATTAATCATAAAAGCACCACTTAATTGTTCTATTTGCAGAAAAACAGCTTATTATATATTCTTTTAAATGTCAAGTATTTCTTGAGCTGCATCATCAACACTTCAAAGATAAATTAAATTATGTTTTTTTGGAATAAATGATTGTTATTTTCCCCCTTGATCCTCGTGTGTGTCTCCGTGTTTGTTGTGGCCAAGAGCCGGGTCATGAACAAATCTCGCAGCTCCACTGTGGAAGCTTCGGGGGCTGTGGACATGTCACCATATCCTCCAATGAAGCCGTCCAGTGATGTGGTGCGTGCTGCCGCCGCTGTAGGCTCCTCGAGTTACTGCAAGCTGTTGGATGGTGCGCAGGACCATCTGAGGAAGAGGGATCAAAGTTTGAGACTTTTCGGGGAGGAAGAAGAAGTAGAAGTATAGGAAACAAATATAGAATGTGGGGTACATATCAGAGTTGAGATTGTGGGTTCAAACCCCAGCTTGATTAGAGAAATTAATGAGTTAATGACCCGTAGTTTAGAGTCAATATATGAAGGAAATAGAAGGTGGACCTCTGATCAATTAGCTCAGACTGTTGATTCAGAAACTTAGAGGTGTGTGTTCAATCTGGACTGTTTACTTTGGGACTTCGACTGACCAGTCAGTTAAGGAAAGTGACAAATAGGAGTAACGACTTCTAGATGTGGATAGTCTCAGTAGTCTAGTGGTTTATGACTTAAAACCTTAGAGTACCTGGGTCAAGTCCTCTACTCATCCATCTTTCTGCAAAAATGTTCAAGAGATCCTTTAAAAGTTTCATGTCTTTGCATTATATTTCATGCAAGCACTGCCATTTCAACTTATTTCTGAGTGAAGATGTGGAACAGAAACGTTGTGGCAGTGGTTTCTTTTACATAAATCATACAAAACACAAACAAGTTGACTGAAAACTTTAGCAGTTCGTCGTCTCGAAAGCCGACAGCAAGTTCAATGTGAAAAAACTGGGCCTGAGTTTCCTGAGTGAGACGCTGGTGAAGTGGTGAGATTTTAGGCTCACATGTGAAAGGTTGTCAGATCAAGTCCAACCAGTGACAGTTGATTGGCTTTGTGAAATCATACAAATCTCAGGTATGTACGTGCCGGTATGAACATGTTAAGGTCCATGGTTCACTACCCATCTTTAACAATTTGTCCTCTTGAATATCTGCTGCTGCTTCATTTATATGAAAAAAATTAGAAGAAACGTATTAATTCTGTGGCGTAGAGGCAAATATACAGGTATGGTCCATGGTTCGATTCCCACCTTTAACAATTTTACAATGTGTCCTCTTGAATGTCTGATGTTCATGAGAACAAACTGGACCAACTCCAGTATGAAAGATGGTGGTCGAGTGGTAAGACACAAGGCTCTGTTGCGAGAGACCCAGGGTTCAAGACTGAGTGCCGACTCAATGCCGATCATGTGTACTGCAAGACACTCACACATGAAAGAACGAGATTCCGTAATTGAAACACGGACGTGGAATTTCCTCAAGTGCACTATCAATGGATAGAGGAAAGCAGGAGAAAATAATGTCTGCCGTCAATGTTTAGAGATATTCACTTGTGAGATTCCCTTCCAGCCTCGGAGGCACGTTGGATACACTGGTTGGTGAGGTGAGAGTGATGATGTGCTATGAAAAAATTAAAACAAATAAATATAAAGTAAATAAAACAAAGATTTGTCTTGTACAGGGATTGAACTGTCATCCTTTCATTTTCAAGGTAGTGCCTTTGCCACTGAGCCACCAGGCTACACATAGAAAACTGTTTTTACTTCTATTTAGAAAATGACCTGACTTGACCCAATTCCAAAAAAAATTGAAAAAAACACCTAAAAGTACATTATAAGACAAGGACAGACACTAATCTGCATATGCTTAAAGGCACAAATTTAAAACATATATGTTATATTTAACAAGCCATTACTTTCTCAGGTACATTTTTTTTCTTTTTTTTAAAAGACCTGCGTAAGGTTCAGGCATTTTAGGTTTAGTATCATTCCGCTCCTGGCGGAAGTGAGGACTGGCAAACCGGAAGTGGAGGATTCCAATGGAACGTATAGGGAAAAAAGGGGGCGGGGTGACTTGGAACGCACCTGGAGTCCACAGGGGTGAAGTTTGTTTCTGTCATATAAACTATTTAACTGTCTAAAACAACCAGAAGTATACATGAGAATGACTGTTTATTCTGCTACAAGTAATCACATTTGATAATTCTTCCGGTTGCGGTTTTCTGTTTGTGTTCAAGACGAGACACAACACAGCAGCAGTGACTAATCTACCGTCTGTTCATTTATTAACAGTTTCACGATTTGACCCAGTGATGAGCCAGTTTGAAGAAGGTTGAATCAGAAATCTCTTCACTCGTCCTCAATGTGTGTTACTCTGATCAGTGACACATTTCAAAGTCAGCTGAGGTCCCGTTGACCACTAGGGGGAGCTAAGTGACGATTACATGTGATTTCAGTGACAGGCAGCTGAGAGCAGGGCCCTCGCATTTTGCAACAGCTCAAAATGAACAGAGTGAAATTATATGATTCACCGTGCAGTCAAGTTATGAATAAGTAGGTTTAAAGTAAAACAAACCATAATGTGTAGCTCAACTTATATTGTCACAAAGTTTAACGCATCAAGTTGAAGAGTTGTATGATATACAATAAAGGTATTTTTCCCCATACTTACATATATATATATATATATATATATATATATATATATATATATATATATATATATATATATATATATATATATATATATATATATATATATATATATTTATTTTAAGTATGAGGACCTTTGTACATCTGGTACTGATGTTTGAGTAACTGTTGCCGTCTTTATTTTGAAATTATTGACCGGACGTGTGTTTGGGGTGCATTTAGGGAGGGCTGGTGTTCCAAGCCCAATCTATAAAAGAGACAATAATCTCCACAACACGATCATAATCAGTCATGTGGAGCTGTGAGTGCAGAGGCCGTGAGGAGCCGGCGCAGAGCAGCATCCTCTTCAGCCTCCTGAACAGAGGCTCCGCGCGTCCCCAGGCACAGGTGGAGACACCCGCTGCGCACCAGCGCGCCACCTGCGCCTCCAGCGGCGAACCCGAGGCCATCCGGGCCGCGCAAGGCGATTTCAGAGCGGCCTGCGAGGTGCTCGTGAGAACCTTCCGGTTCGTGAGAAGCGTCCCCTGTTTTCGGTGTCTGCCCGTGGAGGACCAGCTGCGGCTCGTGCGCAACAGCTGGGCGCCGCTGCTGGTTTTGGGCATGGCGCAGGACTCCGTGCGCTTTGGCGCGGCGGAGACGCAGCAGCAGCAGCAGCAGCCCAGTCTGTTACACCGGATTTTGACGCACAGCAAAGAGGGACAGCAGCGCACCGCGCCCGGGACTCCGGACCCCGACGTGGTGACCGTCGGTGACGTGGAGGGGATCAGACTGTTTCTGCTCAGGTGCAGAGGACTGAGGATCAGCGTCAAAGAGTTTGCGTTTCTGAAAGGAGCGATACTGTTCAGCCCGGGTAAGAAACAGTCCTCAGCTGCTGGGTGTTCATCACCCAACGCCAATAGAAGTTGGTCACTCCAATAGTGAAGTAGCCTGATTCTGTATACGACTGTTTATTGTATCAAAAATCATCTGTCCTGCAGAGGTGTCGGAGCTGGAGTGTCGGGACTACATCCGCGCGCTCCAGACGGAGGCTGAGCGCGCGCTGTACGTGCACGTGAGGACCGTGCACCGGGGGAACGCCGCTCGGCTCTGCAGGCTGCGCGCGGCGCTGAATGCGCTGCGGGCCATGGACCCGCGCGCGGTGGCGGGACTCTTCTTCCGACCCGTGACCGGCACGAGCTGCGTAGACGAGCACGTGCTCGCGATGTTTTTTCGAGGGTTAGAATGAAAAATCCAGGTTAAAGTGTGGGTGATTTTTTATGATGGACGCCTGTTTCAATTTCATTTGTTAAAAACTGTTTTCCTTTATTCGTGACTTTTTAATTTTGTTGGGTTTTTTTTCTCTCCAATTGAGGACCAATAATAACAGACAGCGCTGATTCCAAGCCTGGACACTGTTTTATTCTCTGACACATGGCATCTGTGGAGTCGACTTGAATGCAGAGGCCCAGTTATTGGACTGGATCAAGACATGCATTAGCATGGGGGGGGAGATTTCATACAACCAATAAATCTCACATAAAGAACCCCCCCCCCCCCCATGCTAATGCATCTCTTGGTCCGGTCCAATCACTGGGCCTCTGCATTTAAGTCGCCTCCACCCTCAGTCAGACCTTTTGGCCAAACCAGGAAGGAAGGACTGATGCAGCAGACACACGGTAACTCAAAGACAAGGAGAATCGTATATTACAACAGACAAAAAACAATGTTGTGCCCCTCGTTTAGAAAAGTGCAGTGTCAAATAACAATAAACAAGATCCTAAAGGAAAATTGACTGTTTGTTTTGTGGCTCCGAACAAAGATTTTGCTTCCTGGTTGTCATGTGCTGCTGTTTTGTTGAAACATCTCCTCATACACAGCTCACTTTGTGCAAGTTCAAGCATCCCTTACTGGATTGAAGCGGTAGCCTGCAGGCGGACACTCAACATGTCCTTGATGACCAAACCTCAGTCTGCTGCTTTGATTTTCATAATTCTGAACTTGGTGTGAACTCCAACATTCTTAGTGTCTTTGCTTTGGGGCGCAACCAGTTTGTTTTAAGAGCAGACTCATTTCTACTCACTTGATTCTCAAGCCTCAAGACAAACGGAGAACAGGGGCCTCAACTGTAAATCTTTCAGCTAAAATTGTAATTATTAGGCGACAGTGTTGTGGTTTTGAAGCCGACATGAAATCCTTTAGTTGTAAAAAGTAATTCAATGAAAAATGACTGCTCTGGGAGTTTTTTTAAAAGTGGCTCAAGACCTTCAAGACCTTTAATTTGTTGACACCATTAAAGATTTGTGACACACATTGATAGTGTTTATTGTGGAATTCAAGACTATTTCATACCACAGTAATATTATATGGCACGCAATCCACCAACTGCAAAAATGCTGATTTTGTTGGCGCAAATTCAAGTAGCAATTTGACAAAAATCATAAATTTTAGAGCAGCAGGTAACGAGCTGATCAGGATCAGGTGTGCCAGGCAGGTAGACCACGCCCACTGCCACACCTGAGCAGGAGGAACTTAGGAAAAACAGATGAACACAGTCTCACAGCGTGAGTAAGGCATACATCACTTCACTGCCAAAAAACATCATATAGAAAGGCTCTAAAATGTCAAGAAAACATCATAGTGAGGCATGAAAATATATTTAAGTTGTGATACACTGCATACAAAAGGCTTGGACTCAAATGCTCAATAAAATAATCTTTTGTCTATGACGTTTTGCAGTCGTTATGCCTAACTGTGACATTGTAAGCCTTACTAGTTTTAATGTCATACTGTACAATAGGACTCTCTACACAATGTTTTTTTTTGATTTTTATGCCTTACTATACTATACCCCCCCCCCCTCCCACACACATAAGGAATATCAATTTTGCAGTGTCTGATAAAGCTAGTGCTATGAAATATCCAGGCATGTTAAGTTCTATTGTAATTTCTTTGTTAATTTAAATATTTGGTTGGGGTATAAATTGATTAATTAGTTTGAAATGCCCTGATGAATGAGCACAGTTAAGGATCATAAGGGCAAAAACTTTAATGAGATTTTCAAATTTCCATCACTAGCTAAATAGAATATTAGCTCCAAAACTGTCGACGCTTCTTTCACACAAGTCCCAGTATTCCTTGAATGTTTGTGGTTCGAGGAGAATAAATCACAACCTTAAAGGCTCAAGGCTGTGAGATGCTGTGTGCTTTAATAATAAATATATATATATATAAATAAATATAATCTTACACCACAATATAATGTCAGAGACCACATAGTCTACAAAGACTGTAACAGCACAAATGTGTTCACATGTTCAAGTTTCTCTCTTCTGAGCTTCTAGGTGTCATAAAAATTCACTACAACTGTCATGGCAATATTAAGGAACACAGGTTTAACTCATTTAAAAACCAAAAACCTCATAGCTGGTCTGAAGATGCAAATCTGATGCTGTTAAAACCAAGTTGTACAGTATATTTCATGTTAAAATGTGGTCACATGGTGCAGGATAACTCCAAATGATTCATGCGTACATGTTCTTTCACAGACCAATGTGACTGTTAAAAATGTATAAAGTTTCACTTTTTGATCAAGGTGTAAGTATGTTGAGTAAATTTGTAAAGTTTTGTCAAATTACAAACAGACTCTAACCAGAAGCCTCTTTGCTCCTCCAGCTGTCCTCCACCATGAGCCTGACCCTGCGCAGGAACATCAAGCATCTCCGCCGTCCTCTTCAACCGGACCAAGGAGCTCGACCTCCGTGCAGAAGGTGTTCACGTATGAGATCATGAAAAACACAAGTCCCGTTGTGAATCCTTTACTGTGTGTTACAGATGGTCTGTGGATCTACATTTGCTGATCATAGTCTAGGAAGGAAAAAGTATGCGCTCAAAAATTCACCAGCAAAATAAAATATTAACTCCAAAAAGGTCAAAGCAGGTCCCAGAATTCCTTGATTGTTTGTGATTCGATGAGAATAAATCCAAACGTTAAAAGTTTTATATAACCAAAGTCTTTAAAAACCAAAAACATCATAGCTGGTCTGAAGATGGAAATCTGGAACTGTTAAAACCAACAAGTCTTACATTATATTTAACGTTAAAATGTGTTCACATGGTGCAGTCAGGATAACTCCAAATGATTCATGCGTACTTGTTCTTCCACAGACCAATATGAATGTTAAAATGTATAAAGTATCACTTTTTGATCATGGTGTAAGTAGGTTGAGTAACTTTGTTGTTTAGTATATTCTGTTACTTCCCTTTGTGTCGAAACTTTGTGAAGAAAAAGTTTGTCTTGGCATGAATCCAAAATTATTTTTCTTTTCTTCACAAGACGTCTCCATGCAAAGGAAAGTAAAAGTATTATTATAGGAGTATTTAAAACAAATTGTGTTGTCTGCTTTGTAACTTTTTACTAACTTTTTTCTCTGTTTTTTTCAGCTCTTTGTGCATAAAATTGTACAAAGCAACAGTTCAGTATACGATGTGACTCGTCACGTCATATACTGAACTGTTGCTTTGTACAATGCAGAGAGGGACTGTAGTTCAATTTTAGTGTTGTTGACAGATAAAAGTTTAGTATAACCCCCTACTTATCTTTGTCTCGAGGGGCAGGGGGGCTGACGTTCCCCCGGCATCATCACTCTTCATCCGCAACCTCTCGGGGCCTCCCCCGACTTCATGACCTTCATCTGCACACAATATCACATCCTGTTAATACACACAATCATGTTCATATACTCACCCTCAGCAATCTTCTCTGGGGTCCCTCCCGACTGTCATCTCCATCCGCAGCTCACTCTCTTTACCGACCGGGATCCGATACCACTTTGAATAGGACACGACCGCATCTGAGGCCGTGAACGAACCCACCGCGCCACCCGACGCACTCACTTTGTGAAACGTTTGTTGTACTTCAACTTTGAATGTGGAGAATATTTCCTGAAAATATTTAAGTTTCACGTCTGCACCATTAGTCGTCTAGACAGGGAAGTATACTGTTCTCTCAGATGCGTTCGATTTGCGACTCATGCAAGACTTGAACTCGCGCGCAAGAATCAAACTTGTGTGTCTGGATTTGCATGCAGCTGTTTAACCAGGTGAGCTACTCTACCTGATGAGTGATGGCACTGCCCACCCACTCTATGTGTGTGTGCATCGATCTGAAGACCTAAAGTTTTTCTATCACCTGCAAGATTTGAAGGTATCTCTCAGAGTTGAATTTATTCACACAACTCAGATGTTTAACCAAGTGAGCTACTTCTCAAGATCTACTCTGAGTTTCTGATTGTTTGCATTGTTCATGGGACTTAAAGTTCCTCTGACAGATGCAAGATTAGAACCCACATGCTCAGATCCTCAGTCCGCCACTTTACCCACTGAGCTACTCACCCTGAAGCTTTGGTCCAGTTCTTCACATTTAAGTTGCTGTCGGCTTCTGAGAGGAAGCACTGATGAAGTTTCCATTCAACTAATGTGTTTTGTACGATTTATGTAAATGAAAACAGTGTTATGAAGTTGACTGAGTGGCTCAGTGAGGTAAATGTCAGATTTGAAGTTTTGAGATTGTTGGTTCAACTCCCAGCTTGTTTGGAGAAATTTGAAATTTATAAACCGAAGTATACAGTCAATATTGGAAGGAAATAGAAGGTGGACTTAAGATCAATCAACTCAGACTGTTACGTGTTAGTTCTGAAACTTTGAAGTGTGCGTTCCATCTTGAATTGAACCAACAACCTCAAGATGTCACGACAGTGATCGACCTCGCTGAGCTACTCAGCCAGACAGTTGAAAATTTTCCAGAACTTCTACTTCTACTTCTTCATTAAAATCTCAAATTCAAGCTACTCTGATGATAGGTGGCATTCTAGTGAGGTAGAAGTAAAGGGAAAAAAAATTAGAAAGCCAATTGAGTGGCTCAGTGAGGTAAATGTCAGACTTGAAGTTTTGAGATTGTTGGTTTGGTTCCCAGCTTGTTTAGAGAAATTTGAAGTCTATGACCTAAAGTATACAGTCAATATTGGAAGGAAATAGAAGGTGGAGTCAAGATCAATCAACTCTGACTGTTAAGTGTTAGTTCTGAAACGTTCAAGTGTGCGTTCCATCTTGAATATTGACTGTTTCCTTTGGGTCCTCGACTTCAAATTTCTCTTAACAAGCCGGTGATTGAACCAACAACCTCAAGATGTCGCGACAGTGATCGACCTCACTGAGCTACTCAGCCAGACAGTTGAAAATTTTTCCGAACTTCTGCTGCTTCACAAAAATCTCACACTCAAGCAAACTCAACACTTCAAAGAGTTAAGGAAAGTCAGTGGGTTATGGTCTGTACAGACTATCACAGAAGCAAGACCAGAAACAAAATAGACGTCGAAATGATGTGAAGCCCAGACCAAAGCCTGGGCCTCCTTTTGAATGACTGAATAATTCAATTGATGTGAATTAGTAACTAACAGGTCTATCAATGCTGAGTTCTGTGAGCCTTTGTCTTTGTTCACCGCAGAGTGTTGTTGGCCTTTTTCTTATTGTTTTCTTCCCCTTGTCCTTGTTAGTATTCTTTAAAATAGAAGGCCCAGATTGATTGCAGTTCATTCCATTGGTTCACAAATGAAAGTTTTAAATTTTGCGTTATGTGTTTTGACTCATTTCTTTTCTTTGAAATCACCAATGTAATGTATATGTTGTTGCTGTGAAGTGTTCAGGCTCCCCCCGAGATTTTGTAATATATATATTGATCTGATATACAATTGTTTTTAAGGCTCTCATTAAAAACTAAGAAATATCTTCGGACAGTGATTAATTCTCTATTTTTATTGTTTATTATTTGGGAATTTTCTCAAATCGTTTGGTCTATAAATGGTCAGGTGAAATTAGCCATCACAATATCTCAAAGTCCAAGGTGGAAACTGTTTTAAATGTCTAACCCCCCACACACTTTCACGAATAAGTGCATTCTTTACATTTGTTCCTCATAGTGTTTAATTTTGCCATACATGTTTTCTACTGTGTGTATGGTGTGTGAGTGTTAACCAGTCACTGTAATCACATTTAATCCTCACTTAGCCCCCCCTAGTGGTCAATGGGATTTACAGCTGACTTTGAAATGTGTAACGAAAAAAAATAATCAAATTTGATAATATAGCAGAACAAACTCAAGTACGTTTCTGGTTGTTTGGACAGTTAAACAGTTTATGTTACAGAAACAAACTTCACCCCTGTGGACTCATTCTTGGTACACTGCAAGTCGCCGCCCCCTTTTTTCCCTATACGTTCCATTGGAATCCTCCACTTCCGGTTTGCCAGTCGTCACTTCCGCCAGGAGCCGGCGAACGCGGAACAAATATTTGGTGAGAACACCTTCAACTTTGAATGTGTCGGTGCTGCTCTTTCACTGTTCACATGTGTCTGAAGGTGAAAACCTGCTCCATGTGTCTGAAGGTGAAAACCTGCTCCATGTGTTTGAAGGTGAAAACCGGCTCCATGTGTTCGCTACTTGTGCTTCAGCCTGACGAGCATCAGGAGATAAACAGACCTGGAGCTCGTTGTTCAGTGGTGGAGGAAGTCAGACACAAACAAACACACTGAAGTTTACTCAAATAAAAGAACCCCCTACACAATAAGTCATTAATTGTCTTTAAATATATTTAAATAAACCTCCTTAAGTAAAGTACAGATACATGAAACTGTACAGTAACAGTAAATGTACTGATTAATGGATACACTTGTGTCTGGTGCAGTAAGAAGTCGGATCACAAAGTGTTTTATTTGACACGATGAGTCAAGACAAATGAACTTTTACCTGTGTATCACTCCTCCACTGTGACCCTCTCTCCTCCGTCTTGTCTTGCACATGATCTACTGACCCTGGAACCCGTCAACCCTCATCCTCAGTTCATCCGTCTTTACCAGTGAGTCCCCTCCATCCCTCCACCTCTGATTCTTACATTCTCCTGCTTTTCATTTTCAATATCTTTACCATAATTTGAGCAGAATGATACTAAACCTAAAATGCCTGAACCTTACACAGATCTTTTAAAAAAAAGAAAAAAATGTACCTGAGAAAGTAATGGCTTGTAATATAACATATATTTTTTTAATTGGTGCCTTTAAGCATATGCAGATTTGTGTATGTCCATGTGTTGTAATGTACTTTTAGGTGTTTTTTCTATTTTTTTTTTTTTATTGGGTCAAGTCAGGTCATTTGTAAATAGAAGTAAAACCAATTTGATATGTGACTCTGGTGGCGCAGTGGTGAAGGCACTGCCTAGAAAGTGAAAGGTTGACAGTTCAATCCCTGGCCAGGACAAATCATTGCAGTGCAATATGATGGATTTTTTAGTGATTTTGGCAAAAATGGCTTTTTGCGGGGGTTTATCATTTTTTTAACTGATGTTTTTCAATTTTTCTGTATTTTATGTAAAACATTTTGTTTTGAAATTCATTAATTTGTTTTATTTTTATGTATTAATTTCTTTCTCATTATATTTATACTTGTTTATTATTATCATTTTTTTACCCCTCATGTCACAGTGCACCATCACTCTCACCTCACCTACCAGTGTATCAAACATGCCTTCAAGGCTTGAAGGGCATTTCACAAGTGAATATGTCTTCAAATTGACCGCAGACATTATTTTCTCCTGCTTTCCTCTATCCATTGACAGGAATGCCCTTGAGGAAACTCCAAGTCCGTGTTTCAATTATGGGATCTTTTTCGTGTTTAAGTGTCTTGCAGTGCACATGATCTACAGATCTGGTTAGTTCATGCTTAAGTCGGCACTCAGTCTTGAACCCTGGGTCTCTCGCACCAGAGCCTCGCGTCTTACCACTCAACCACCATCTTTCATACTGAAGTTGGTCCAGTTTGTTATCATGAACATCAGACATTCAAGAGGACACATTGTAAAATGTCAGACTTGAACTATGGACCTTTACATGTTCATACCTGTATCATTGCCTCTACGCCACGGATTCTGTTCAACATCTTCACTCAGAAATAAGTTTAAATGTATGTTTTGTTTCAACCAAATCACAAAAATGGTGGGTTTTGATCAGTCAACCTTTCACATGTGAGACTAAAATCTTACCACTTCACCAGCGTCTTACTCAGGAAACTCAGGTCCAGTTTTTCCCATTTAACTTGCTGTCGGCTTTCGAGATGACGAACTGCTAAAGTTTAAGTCAACTTGTTTGTGTTTTGTAGCATTTATGTAAATGAAACACTGCCACAAAGTTTCTGTTCAACATCTTTACTCAGAAAAAAGTTTAAATGTATGTTTTGTTTGAACCAAATCACAAAAATGGTGGGTCCAGTTTGTTCTCATGAACATCAGACATTCAAGAGGACAAATTGTAAAAGGTGGAAGTTGAACCATGGACCTCAATATGTCCATACCTGTATCATTGCCTCTATGCCACAGGACAACGGCACAAATGTGAAGTACTTACCTGAGATTTGTATGCTTTGTTTTGTTTGACTGATTTCACAAAGCTAAACAACTGTCACTGGTTGGACTTGATCCTTCAACCTTTTGCACTAGAGCCTAAAATTTTACCACTTCATCGCCTTTTTTCTGGGAAAGGTAATGATCCAGTTCTTCACATTTAAGTTGCTGTTGGCTTTTGAGATGACGAACTGCTAAAGTTTTCAGTCAACTTGTTTGTGTTTTCTATGATTTATGTAAAAGAAACCACTGCTACAATGTTTCTGTTCCACATCTTCACTCAGAAATAAGTTGAAATGGCAGTGCTTGCATGACATATAATGCAAAGACATGAAACTTTTTGCAGAAAGATGGATAAGTAGAGGACTTGACCCAGGTACTCTAAGGTTTTAATTCATAAACCACTAGACTACTGAGAATATCCACATTTAGAAGTCGTTACTCCTATTTGTCACTTTCCTTAACTGACTGGTCAGTCGAAGTCCCAAAGTAAACAGTCAAGATTGAACACACACCTCTTAGTTTCTGAATCAACAGTCTGATCTAATTGATCAGAGGTCCACCTTCTATTTCCTTCATATATTGACTCTATACTTTAGGTCCTTGACTTCAAAAGCAGCTGAGGATTGAACCAACAATCTCAAAACTCCAAATCTGACAACTGCCTCACTGAGCTACAGAGCCAGACAGTCAAACCATTTTCGGAACTTTTACTTCTCCTCTTTCACACAAATCTCAAACTCAAGCAACTCTGAAAACTTTTTTTTACCAATCCGTGCAAATGGTTAAGAGTTTCTGAATCGGCAGTGTGAAACTTCAGGGTGGGTAGCTCAGTGGTTAAAGCGGGGGACTGAGGATCTGAGCATGTGGGTTCTACTCCAGCATCAGAGAAACGAAGTCTTGCACGTGTCGCATTTTTAATGCCAACAGAGTAAGCCTCTGAGAGAACAACTATACTAATCTGTCTAGTTGGATAAATGTGCAGTCACATTTAAAAAACTTTTTTCTACAGCCACAATCAAAGTGTGTGTTGACGAACAACAAATGTTCGTCGGCTTGCAGCATGTCGGGTGGTGTAGTGGGTTCGTTCATGGCCTGGTGTGGTTGCGTCCCCTTCAAAGTGGTATCGAAACCTGCAGATGGTGCCGCTGATGATGGGGAGTTCATCAAGATCATGGTGTAAGGGGGTGGAGTCGCAAATCTAATGCGTCTGAGAGAACTCTGGACGACTAAGGGTGCGGACGTGAAACTCAGAATTACAATTATATGCAGAAAATATTGAAGTACAACAAACGTTCCACTTTTAATATCGGCATTAAAAAGGTCCAAGTATAGTGAGGAATGAAAATGTCAAAAAACATTGTGTACAGATTACTATTGTGCAATGTGACATTAAAACATACTAGTAAGGCTTACAATGTCACAGTTAGGCATAACGACTGCAAAACGTCATAGACAAAAGATTATTTTATTGAGCATTTGAGTCCAAGCCTTTTGTATGCAGTGTATCACAACTAAAATATATTTTCATGCCTCACTATGATGTTTTCTTGACATTTTAAAGCCTTTCTATATGATGTTTTTTGGCAGTGAAGTGATGTATGCCTTACTCGCGCTGTGAGACTGTTCATCTGTTTTTCTTAAGTTCCTCCTGCTCAGGTGTGGCAGTGGGCGTGGTCTACCTGCCTGGCACACCTGATCCTGATCAGCTCATTACCTGCTGCTCGGAAATTTATGATTTTTGTCAAAATGCTACTTGAATTTTTGCAGTTGGTGGATTGCGTGCCATATAATATTTATGTGGTAGTCATGCTATGAAATTGTCTTGAATTCCACAATAAACACTATCAATGTGTGTCACAAATCTTTAATGGTGTCAACAAATTAAAGGTCTTGAAGGTCTTGAGCCACTTTTAAAAAAACTCACCAAGCAGTCATTTTTCATTGAATTACTTTTTACAACTAAAGGATTTTCTGTCGGCTTCAAAACCACAACACTGTCGCCTAATAATTACAATTTTAGCTGAAAGATTTACAGTTGAGGCCCCTGTTCTCCGTTTGTCTTGAGGCTTGAGAATCAAGTGAGTAGAAATGAGTCTGCTCTTAAAACAAACTGGTTGCGCCCCAAAGCAAAGACACTAAGAATGTTGGAGTTCACACCATGTTCAGAATTATGAAAATCAAAGCAGCAGACTGAGGTTTGGTCATCAAGGACATGTTGAGTGTCCGCCTGCAGGCTACAGCTTCAATCCAGTAAGGGATGCTTGAACTTGCACAAAGTGAGCTGTGTATGAGGAGATGTTTCAACAAAACAGCAGCACATGACAACCAGGAAGCAAAATCTTTGTTCGGAGCCACAAAACAAACAGTCAATTTTCCTTTAGGATCTTGTTTATTGTTATTTGACACTGCACTTTCCTAAACAAGGGCACAACATTGTTTTTTGTCTGTTGTAATATACGATTCTCCTTGTCTTTGAGTTACCGTGTGTCTGCTGCATCAGTCCTTCCTTCCTGGTTTGGCCAAAAGGTCTGACTGAGGGTGGAGGCGACTTAAATGCAGAGGCCCAGTGATTGGACCGGACCAAGAGATGCATTAGCACGGGGGGGGGGGGGATGGGAAATTCCATTCGAGTTTGGGTCGACGCAGAAATCTCAGCCATGGAAACCTCCAAACGGGGCTCTGAACCAAGCGTTTAGCTTTTGTTTACTTTCTGATTTTTATCTTCTGTTTTAACTAGACTGTTGAACCATCTCTTTTTGTCTAAGTTCAGGAAATCCTTTGGTTGAAAAAGTAATTTATGAAAAATCAACTGCGTAGTGAGTATTTTTTTATTGATAAAATGATAGTGCTTATTGTGGAATACGAGACAATTTCATAGCGTGACTACCACAGTAATGTGATAAGATGCATCTTTTCACTGGACACAATGCTGCTTTTGTTGGTGAAAATTAAATAAACTTTGCAAATACATTCTACTTTTCAAAGGCCATGGAGTCAACCAACGGGACCTGAACAGATTCCACTGAGGCTATTTTTTCCAATCCTGTTGCCGACCACACACTTATTTTGCATTTTCTTTTTTCCTGTGTAACTTACCCAGAGCCTGGCAGCTGTTTGAACTGAGCTTTATTCTTTTTTTATTTTCCACGATGAGTTTTCAATGAGTATGGGTGGGGAATTATGAACACAGCAAACAATGCAATATTATTTATGAGGAGACTGATTTTATGTAGACCTTCATTATGCTTTTCTTGTGGGCATGAAACTTGCGTAGTGTCTCATTAAAAAGGGATCACTGAGAAATCCAATAGACAAATCTTCACTTGTTACAAGTGCTACAAGGCAATATCCAGAAATTGTTTGTTGTTAAAAAAGAACCATTCCCATTGTTTGTCTGAATTAAAACCCTCTCGCCTCGCTCTGTATGTAGGACAGTACAAAATAATTCTAGCCACGTTACCATGGCACATGCTCGCTCGCATCTGAAATGAAAATAAAGACGAGGCAGGTTTCTTTAAACACGTAAAAGGAAATATATATATTTAAAAAAAAAAAATTAAATGACAAAAGAAACACCATTTCATAGAGAAGAGCTGCTTTTGTCGTTTGCAGAGGTCATTTACACAGGACTTTAAATGGTACCTTTACTTGAAGTGGCACAACAGCGACGCCAGTTTAAAATACGTTTAGTTTTTCCACCAAGCCGTCGACGCACGTGTCGAACATACTGAGTTACTGTCGGTGCGGGGGCCGTGTGCCACTTCTGGTAAAGCATGAAGAGGTTATGACATTACTGAGCTTCTTTTAAGGGTTAATATACACTGGCTCTTGGTAGTACACTCATGACGTACGCACCACTGAAACATTTACACACAAATTGTTATTTTTCTCTCCCTCAAAACAGGAAATACTCATATTTTTCAAGACAACAGTTAACGGTTCCAAAGGGGTGGCTCTGGGAATTGATTAAGCCCACCTTCAAGAGGCCCCTCCCCTTCCACACACATTTCTATTGACACTTATTTTTTTTTAACAAGTGCGACTCTGAGTGGGGAAAGAAGATGGCCGTGGCGGTCTGCCTGGCAGAAACCAGGGCGGTGCATAGGTGTTAGCGGCTCCTTCCCGAGGCTCTGATAAGGCAGTTTATTTTTCCTCCTCTCCCATCAGTTAAAAAAAAAAACCAAAAAAAAAAACCGCATTCCAGTCCAGGAGCCGATTTCAGTGGCGGATGTGTCAATGCCTCAAGAACATAGTTCCACATCCATTGTCCATTGTACGGAGGGAAGAGGCGTGAAGACGAGCAGAGTGGGCAAGACGAAATGAAAACTGAGGGGACGGGATGCAGTGCACGGCTTCTTTCCGTCTTCATTTTGTGCAAACGGAGATGTAAACAAAGATCGTTGGTAGAGGGGAACAACGGGCTGCAGGGACACGGGGAGAGACGGCACAGAGGGAGGAAGTGTGCTCCTTCAACAAACTGACAGGCACAGAAGGCCAGTGACATTAATAAAGGGCGGGCCGGGGCGGGGCGGGCCGGGGCAGGGCGGGCCGGGGCAGGGCGGGCCGGGACGGGGGGAGAAACTGCCAAGTTTCCTGTGCTTTTTTTTTTTTTTCCTTCACTCAAACTTTCATTTGGAGCTGAGGGAGTTACTTGTCGCCACTATAGCAGCTTCAGATGTGCTTCCGAGTTCGGCTTGTTGGTCACAGGGGCCGAGGTTGGGGGGGGGGGGAAGAGGACACAGTACCACAGGAAGTGCCTTAAAAGGTCAACACACACACAGGCACCCACATAAGACTGCTTTATGGTCATGCTCGCTATTGCCACCACTATTACCACCCATCCATCAATTACAAAAGAAAAGTACAAAATATCTACCACACTGCCCCTCCACTCGCCACCCTTCAACTATATGAGGACAGAGCCATGTTCTCTTGGGTTTTTTTTTTTATCATTTATATATATATTTATATATATATATGTATATATGTACACAACAATATGCCTCTCAGGCTGTTGAGAGAAAGTGGATGGGGGGCAGGATGAAGTCTCTGTAATGAGGCGTCAGAGTTTTCAGTTCCTTCATTTCCCTCTTCTTTTTTTCCCCCAACAAGTTTTTCTGCAGAAATGTGTGATTCTGATGAGAGGGCCGTGGCCCGGCGGGCTCTGAACAAAGTTTAGCAGCCGCATTGGACCAGAGCCGGGGCGTTCAGGGCGGCGACTGCGTGTCAGTAGACCCAGGAGACGGGGACCCACTGGGACGTGGTGGACACCAGGTCCACGGCCTCCTCCAGCATGCGGATGGTGTCGTCGATCTCGTTGTTGATGACGGTCTGGTCAAAGTAGTGAGCGTAGGTCCCCTGCAGCATCTCCGATTCCTTCTGGAGCCGCTGGAGGGAGTCGTCCTGAGGGGTGTGGCGGAGAAAAGAGAGATTTCAGTCCCTGCTTCCATGTTTGTTCGAGTGCGTAAACGGGCCTTAAGCTCCAAAGGGAGGTTGGGGTCAAAATTGTACTCAATTGTAGTGATGTTTATCTACTTTAAATGTGTATCCTGAGTTTGCCAAAAAACCAAGAGAAAACGGTTGGAAAGCAGGAATACTGCATTAACATACAGTACAATCTATAACTTGTCACATTTTATTATAATATTTATTTCAAATTATGATTAGACGATTTCCCCCGCATCGCCCAGGACGGAGTGGAATAATTAAACGGAGAGGTAGAGTTAGGATAAAGGAGTTGTACCAGAAATCATAATGAGCTTTATTTAATAAATGCAGACGCACAATTGAGAGAGAGCCCACACAATTAGGAGGATTATTAGAGGGATTAGGGGAAAACAAGCTAGACAACTATTACAGCTACACAAACACATGAGGCCACACGCCCTTTCTACACATCCTCCAAACACAACGTGAATTCACACTAATCGGTACTTACGGGCAGTTTCCTGCACCATTTTGGAACCTCGAGTGCAAATGAAAACAGGCATGCCGGAGAAAATACAAACACACTTAAAGCAAACGGGGCACATGCGAGTGACAGAAACAAAGTCGAGGCAGTTTTCACACTGGTTTTGCTGCAATGTCATCATAAAAAAAAGTTCAACTGGAAAAAAAACAATAAATGATATAATCTGTATTCTTGTTTTTAAAATTTTTAGGCGAAATGCATCTAAATTGAATCCTTCAGTGTGAGTGAGCCTTAACTTTGGACTGAATCAGAGTTAGTGAGCACATGCAAATAGAGTAAACCAGCGTGAGCAGGAGATGAAGCACTAAAGTTGTTTTTTTTGTGACTGTACCTCAGTCATGCCTGGGGTGATGGTAGGAGCAGCGATGAAGACAACGTAGGGAGCAAACTCGGCAGTCCTGAGGATCTTTAGTGCCTGATGGGAGAGATCTTTGTTTAAATTCAGTACTTCCTCCACCTTAAGTTTGAAATGTCAAGAGAAATGTAGAGGAACTTGTAACGGTGAGGCTGCAGTGTTTGCATGATATCAGGCATTTGGTGAGGAACAGGAGAGAGCCGCTATGACACCACGGAAGGCATTAGTGATGGATTTGAAAAAAACATTTTCAAGCTTATCCATGTAGTTTTATCATTGACCACCAGCACTTGTATTCGAAAAGTGACATCTCATTTTCGGTTATAGAGTGCAGTTCACAGTATGTATTAATTACGTCAGTCACGTTCTTAACATTCTATGACGACTTCATTCTTGAAATCCGAGATTTCTTTTTTAAGTGGGCCCCATATTCAGTCGCGGTTGAGCCACTGAGTGAGTGGGACGACTATAGACCCCGGGTCCCACAGAATTACAGAGGCTGCTGTTGCTCAGAAAACTTCACTGTCCTGTCTTTAAAGGTCAAACATTCCTGCACTCTATCCTTTTTACTGCTGAAGCCTTGTCAAATGAATGCAACTGAATTCAAACTAATCCGATCAGCGCCTGTGCCGTGACCGGCTGCCTCGGTCACCTGCGGTTCAACGTCCAGGATGGAGATCATGCCCTGTCCGTGGATCTGCCTGATGGTCTCCAGCCTGGTTCCATACATGGCGTCCTCGTGGCTTCCGTACTCAAGGTAATCGTTGTTGCTGATGTCCTGCATCATCTGGTCGTGAGACACAAAGTAGTAGTTCTTTCCGTTCTCCTCGTCCTTCTTTGGGGGTCGAGTTGTGTCTGAGCAGGGAGAAAGATGGACGGGCAGTTAGTTGGTGTCTGACGTCTGACAATCAAAGGAGCTCCAGTAGATGTTCAAGTGTTAAGATGTCAGTCAATGCACATTGTGTGATTATGTTTTCAGCGTGTAGTTGGTGTGTTGGAGTGTGTGTGTGTGTGTGTGTGTGTGTGTGCGTGCGTGCGTCTCCTTACGGGGGATGGGGTAGGCAAAGCGGTCTGGATGTTTGGTAATGAGTGTATTCTTGATGTGCCTCCTTCCAACTCCATGTGCACCTGAAATAAACCATCAGAGACACTTAGAAACTTTTACCTGGTTAGTAGAGAAGCTTGTGGCCTCTCTTCTAAGTGCGAGCAGTCTTAAAGCTCAGTTCGCTCCCTCACTTTCACTAGGTTTACTCACCGAGCAAAACCAGCGTTTTCCTCTTGAACGACGGCAGCTTGACCACTTCCTCATATGTCACCAGGTCTAGTTGGTCGAACACTGCCGGAAAGAGCAGAAACGTTCAGGTTAAGTACAGAAGTCGGAAAGAAATGTAAATATGAGGATGGTATGGATTTAATACATTCAAAAAAAAAAATGATTGGGTTGTATACAAGAAGGTGTTTATCATTAACAATGTAACCTCTGTAAAATAGTGAAACCTGGTTTTCTTTTACCAACTAGCTAATGAGATGTGCAGTAATACCAGTGTTTTGTCCCTGTGGCTTAAATGAAGCTTGGATCCTCAGTCAGATTTGTTTGTTTTTTGGAATTATTGAAATGATGCCATTATGTAAACCAAGCAAATCTGAAGAAGGTCAAATGCCTTGAGAAAGTATTAAAAAGCTGCTTGTTTGCACTAACCTTGGTCTGAGAAAAGCCAAACTAGTCTAATCTGACTCGCATTGGGTCAATTTCAATTTGATCACTAATAAGAACCCTAATTAAGCGGCCGTCACTCAAAAGTCAAGAAGACACAGGGAGGAGGGTGAAGTACAAAAGCAGAGAGAGGAGGAAGAATAACACAGAAGCTGGACGCCAGCTGTCTGCAGTTACTTACATGCAGCCATATCATTGGGTAAGAGACGGCATGGAATATGGACAGAGGGTGGGAGTGGAAGGGTTAATAGAGAGACAAATTCAAAACGACAACAACACAGACTTTTTTTTTTTTTTTAAACATCCAAAGCTGTTGCAACACTGTTAGTCACTGAAGTCGAGGTAGGAGAGGTCTGTCAGAGGGAGAAGTGCAACAGAGCGTGCAGCAGTTACACAAACTGGACTTACAAGAGGTGCAACAATCATAGTTTAGTTTATCCCCAAGTGACCTTTAACCTCGCCACGTCTGGATCTTTTTTGGTACAACAATTCTGTGACACAACCTTTGGTCGTAGAACAACTTTCGTGTCATTTCAGGGTGAACTTCTTCACATTTTTCCAGCAAATCTACATGGAGTGCGTTTTCTTTTTTGTCTAAGCGACTAGCTGACCGGTTAAATTCAACGTCTGTGGTGGATGTATTTGTTTGCTGGCTTACCTGCATTGTGCTTGGCCAGGTACTTGTCTTTGTACTGTTTCTTCTTCTTGCCGAACCAGGTGCAGCTGGCCTGCTGTTCCTGCTTGGTCTTCTCCATCGCTATACATGCAACACGCCTGAAAACAACACCGGCTCAATCAACCCCTCATTTGACTCAAGACCGTGAGACTTTACTTTAGTTGTACCGAGCTAAAACCAACACAGCAGTCCTAATGAGCTAAAACCCATTGCTATACTCACCACTCCTGTAGCTCAGGTGAGGGGATGAGGCCCGCCGTGGCGTTCTTGGTGTTCTCCAGCTTTCCCTGCCACCAGTTGTGGTCGTCCTTGGAGATGATCTGAATGATGTCCCCCACCCGGAAGCGAACGCCTGCCTCTTTGCACGGGATGAGGTCGTCTTTCGCCGGGTCGTATTCGAACTGCGCGCGTACGTAGATCTGCGGGGGCGGGGCACAGCGAGACGGGCGATTGGTGTTGCGATCGTAGGAGAACATACGGGAAAGGAGAAGCTGCTTAATTGTTAATAGTCAGAAGTCCACGCTTGACAGCGAAGTGTGTTGAAGCTGAAGCAGGAAAGTGCACAGACATTTAAATACAAGAAGGGCAGGAAAAAAATGATTGAACAATGCCTTGGGCGTGTCTTTATAGATTTTTTTTTACAGACGGGACATCCATTGTTTCATTGCCTGTTATGTCCACTGACGAACCAGATATGATGAAGCCTCGATAGCCAGCATGGGATCTACACACCACTACGATGAGGAACCGAACTCTGCGATGGGGGTGGTAGGAGAGGGGGATCTACTTCTACAGAGACATCTTACCTTGATGGACAATTTGTCCTTGATGGTAGGTCTGGAGATCTATTGGGGTTGAGAGCATCACACTTACACACGCATCATGCAGTAGAAAATGTCGGGGGCATAAACGAAGGAGGGGTGATCCCGGACCCAAAATTGGATGCTGAATATAACATTTGACAATGTTTATACTGCATTTCATACACTGTCCAGGCCGAAAGTATTTGGACGGCTACTCATTTCAAATATTTGAGGTCTGGACTGTGTGCGTGAGTGTGTGTGTGTGAGATCTTGGAACATTCACTGCCTCGTTAATGAATCATGCAGCAGGCAAAAATGACCACAGTGAACTAAAGTGACATGTTGGGGGATGCAGTATAATTATTATCAGCATAATAAGAGAAAGCCAGGGTGCCTAACACATTATATCTCAAACTCTGTTAAATGGAGCACGGAATTATTATATAAACTATACAACTATGAAATGGAATATTTTCCAGACCAGGAAACAAACTTCTGCTTTTCTGCTAATATCTGCTTTTCTATTTTTTAACAACAGTGTACGAATCCTTGCTGATGTTCAGACCAAGGGGAAACGAGAGTTTCAAGGCAAAGGAAGGAGCAGACGATCAAATTGGCGGAGTGTGGTCGTGGGGTAAATCTCACCTGACGGCCTTTGGGCTGAATCGTTGAGGGCAGGTCCTGGTTGGGATGACATTTAAGTTGCATGTTCGTATTTGTTACACAGGATTACACATTCACGTCAGCAGAAATCAGGGTTAAAGGAGCTAAATATGTTTTAATTGTGACATGATTGTGTTTATTTTGACAGTTTGGACGAGGGACTGATGTCAGTCCAAGATGTAGTGGTTTTAAGGTGTGAACTTTAACCCCTGACACACTGGGTCGACTAACTCATCTGTGTGCTGAGCCACATTTAACGTGTTGTTGGTTTGTCTGTAAAAGGAGTAGTAGTAACGTACCAGGATGGAGCTGGTGACACTAGCATGGCCATTCGCAGGCGACTGTTGGGACAAGTCGGGCGACTCCTTCTGCAACAGAAAATAAGACAACAATGTTTTTTGTCTTCTCATGTTGATTCTGCAAAAATTAAAACAGAAAACAGGTGTGTGTTTGTGATCCCATACCTCACAGGACATGGACTGGGACCGGTAGCTGGGCACAATCTTGAAGGTAATGCTACCCCTCATCTCCCTCTGCGGGGAAGGAGAAGATGCACGGTGAATGTGTTGAGTTTGAAATCTTAAATTCTCAGAATAATACTGTTAATATCCTACTGCTACATTAAACTTGTTATTCACCAAAATAAATAGAAGTAACCTGAATGATCCAAATAAAGGAGGAGGAGAACGTTTCTTTGGCGTGACTTACCAGCATCTTTTGGAGCTGCTCTACTGTCTGATTGGCAACGCTGATGCCATTAATCTCTCGGATCTCATCTCCGACATGCAGAGTCCCTGAAGCGGAGAAATAATGGATGAATAACGTCTACAAATGAGGCTCTTGGTGCAACAATGGCGCTTCCCCCCAAAAAACAGGAAACCCCAGGGGTTAGTGAGACAGCTCCGGGGGAGAGCCCAGCTAATGTAAAAAAGAGTTAGATTCCAATTAGACGACATTAGTCCAATATGAGAGCTGTTATCTCTCCATCTACTTTGTAAACTCTCTGCTTAATCTCATTTTGAGAGAGAATATCGACAGACCGACACTCGCTGATTGCATTTTCTTAATATATTTTTTCCATGGATACATACCCTGTCGATGAATCATTCCACCGTGCATGATGCGGGCCACGATGCAGTGGTTGAGTTCGTTCATTTTCAGAGTAATGCCCTAGAAGAGACAGTGAAAAAGTGATGACGTTAACAATGGAGCTCGACAAAAAAGACTTGAACTGCAGCACACTTCATCGTGCTGAGCTGCGATCATGTACATTTCAAATGCAGTAGAATATATCATTGTGGTTCTGCACGGCCAACAGTGGTGTGAGAGTCAATCAAGTCTTGCAGGTGAAGTGACACCTCTTCTACTTATTTCACACCTGTGTTAAACCGAGAGTCACTGAGGTCTGTGGTGCAGTTTCATGTTCCTGTTTCTTTCACCAAAAATATACCAGTATCACGCCTTTCCTTCCTTGTGAAAACAGCACCGTACTGCTGTGTTATGGAGCCAAGAGCCATGCTAACCTAATCAGAACGGTTTGTCAAGTAAAAATGGGTCCGTGTCATTCTACAGCATTTTTCTGATTAGTTATGAATTGTGTGAAGGAGGAAGTCCTCCGCATCAGAAGACTGCGTGTCCACACACCATGGGTTCATCGGTGTTCTTCTGGAACTGGACCAGGCGCACCCTGGTGACGTTCTCCAGGTCCATGTCTCCGTTGGTGCTGTCTGGGGAGTCTCCGTTCAGGTACGGGGACGTGGGCGGGGGGGTCACCCTCAACGCCTCGTCGCTGTACACCTCGTGGGCAACCACATCGTGGGTCTGCAGCAGAGCCTGGAAGTGCACAGACATAAATGTGAAAAAAAAGCTGCAAAGGCTCCTACGCCTGTTCTGTTTTTAGCTCTGTACGTGAACCCTGCGAGTATAAGTGCCATACTGTGAACATTTCCAACAGCCACAAGAAATGTAAACAATGGTGGTGGGTGGCTGTAATGTTGAGGCATTCACACTCAAGTGCAAATACCTAGAAAATAAAACAAATCCCAGTCAAGAGGAAAGTACGCATGGTTGCGCACACAGTATCAGTGTGTGTGTTGGGACTGTTCCATCATTAGAAAGAGTGCAGCTTACACCTAACCCTCTTCTTTGGCCACTAATCATGTCACTGACACGCTGGGTGTTTTACTACAAACAATCTACCGGACGCATTTGCCAAATGATCTCAGCTGCTCATCGGAGCGGCGACATGTGCATGAACGATGGCGGCGGCGCATGACAGTCACGGAACAGCTGGCACCAAAGGCTGTGAAAATCTGTGTGGCTGAGAGGAACAAAGATATATATTTACAGAGGCGTCAACAAGGTAACTCGGAACAAATCTCCTGGAACTGAAAATGTCCTTGAATCCCTGGCCTCATTAATGGAGTCATGCACAAAGTGGCAAAAGAGTGCATGATTGATAAGTAGGAAAACTTTCTCCCCATATTGCTAAAGCCCTTCACACTCGCTCTGCTGGCAGCAGCACTAACTGTCTGTGGCAAGATGAAGCACCCAGTGGGTCAGAGAGCAGGACGGGCTAATTGGATTGAACCAAACCTAAGGCCTAACCACTCCTGTAAGTACAGCAGACTGAATCAGCAGAGGGAAACACCTCATCATACCAACATGTTGCCCACTGTGCTGTTTTTTTGGGGATATGACGATATATCAAAAGAGAACAACTGCAAAAAACAACAGACATACATAAAAAAAAAACAACAAGCCTAGTGTTGCTGAACTAATTGCCATTATACTGTTGTGTTCAATCACATTTAATGAGGTGTAGCTACAAAGCAAGCGACACTCCTTTAGGTAAGGCAATTACAGACTCCAAACATGGTTCTACCTTTACATGAAATGTTCTGTCGCCCCGAGTTACAGTTTCCACGACTGTCAACTGAATCCTCCCAAGTTGTCCTTCTAATCTCAGGTCTGCTTTAGGCCTCTAGTCTCAAAAGTTCTGACATAGCCCCGCTTGGAGTCCTCCAGTGCATTCTCTCGAGCGCTTCCGTCCCGGCTCCGTTTCCCCCACGCTCTGCCCGGAGCGCTTGGCCGAGCTCAGGTGCTAAGCAGCTTTGTGGCCGAGGGGGTCATGTGGATTGTCAAGAGCCCTGCTCCTGCCACAGGAGGCTGTGATGTCACACAGCAGCAAGCGTGTGCTCCACGTACGCAGACGAGACAACCTGGCACTGTGACAAAAAGGGAAGGATGTGTTTGTTTGTGTTTTCCTGTAATGTCCCACCATGAAGTGTGGCTGTGTGAGGATCCGCCGGAGCTCATTGACCTCCATGTTGTCTGAGTAACAGGAGATGGTTTCCAGGACCTGTCGAGGGAAAAACAGCGAGAGAAATGTATGAATATCGTAATTAAAAATTAATAAGACAGAGCATATTATCTCATTCTCCTCATAGATGGTGGGATATCGGTTAAGTGGAATGTGCGTCCTCAACTTCACCTGAACGTGAGCCATGATTTCCTCACCTCTTTAGCTCTCTGCACTCCATCGCTGGGAGGGTTTCGGATCTGAGGAGACGACCGGGTGTTGATTTTGTCATAAAGCTGAAACAACAAACACATAATTAGGGCCACACGGATTATGTGAGGAATACCTGGAGCAGCAAAACCAGAGACGGTTCATCTCAATCAAAGATGTAAAACCTGAACGATATGAAGTCTACAGACTGGTATGCAGATAGAGAGAGAAAAAGTTATGGCAAGACCGGTTAAAAATTTGTGGATCGTGTCAGGAGACTAAATCAGCTGTTCTGGTGTTTGCGACATTTTGTCTACATTTCCTTTCATAGAGGATGGTCCAGTTTTTCCTTCGCTACAGGACATAAGACAGGAAGCAATGAAGCTTCCTTCCTTGTAATTTAGAGAATCCAAACAGCTCCAATGATGGCTGCCGCTTGAAATACTCCCAGGTCATTTCACTCAGGAACTGACTGCCGCCTCTGTCTCTTCAAACCTCGTCCCAACAAGCAGCAGCCATGGGCTCCCCTCGGAGCAGCTGAGTAAAACTCAGGAGATGAATATAATTGATGCCCACAAAGCAGGAGAAGGCGATAAAGAATTGGCAGTTAACAGGAACGGTGGACGTTGAGGTTTGACCAATAAAACTTTCCGGGAGGTCTGCTCGTAGTATTGCTAGAAATAAAAATAACAGCCCTGACAGTTTGACTGCAGGAGACCCTCAGGAAGATTTATCCGAAAGCATAAAAGGTTTAAATGAAATTGAAAAAAATCTTGTATAGAATATTAAAGAAATATCACATCTTTAACTTTGTGCCTTTTGGAAACCAGGTTCTCTTTGACTCACTTAACAGCATCAGACATTTTCACCAGGGTTACCTTCTTGACTCATCCTGACACCTACTGGCCACTTTTTGCTATCACAGAGGAAGAAGTGGCCACATTGTGGTGTACTCACATCGAGCAGGGTGTGGAGGTGCTGATCCTCAAAGACACTGTGCAGGAAGTCCATGTCTTTCTCACTGCAGTCTGTCAACGCATGGATCTCCTCTAGACTGTCCAAAACCTGTGATACTGCCCCTGCACGCACACACACACACACACACACACACATAAAAAACATAGGTCACACTCAAATAAATAGAGACTGAATCACAAGCACACAGAAACATCCACAAGTACACCAAGCAGTCCCTGCAAACATTCAACACAAAGTGCAAACACTGAACATGACGAGACGCAGATACACAAGGAAAAGACAAGAACGTCCCAAAAAAATAACATCGAAAATAATCACAAACAATAAGACATCACAACAGAGAAACACACGAAACGCACACGCACACGCACAAACACTCAGAACTATGTAACCCCAAGTACCTGCTGCATCGCCCACACATGCAGCAAAACCAGAGAAACAGCATGTACATGGCATCAATACAACATCAGCAGAAAGTCACTTCAGAAAGTCACAGTGTGGATCATGGATTAGGAGAAGAACACTCAGGGGTTTGAAAAGGGCAACATGTTAATAATCGAATGTAAAATAGCAAAAAGACAAACAGTGTGGAATAAGTGAAGAAAAGAACAAAAAAAGTGTTTGGGCCAGAAGTGTAGCCATTTCCAAAAAAACGGAACCCTTATGGCAAAGAAAAGTAAATAAGGGTTGATATTTTACAGTTTAACCAAAATTAGGAATAGCTATGAATAAAAAGAAAACTAATACAACCAAATTTCCCAGTTTGGGATCAATAAACATCATCTATCTACCTATCTAAATATATAGAGCTTGAATTAAGAAAATAAACATTTTCTAATGTAAAATATAACTATATATAAACTATTCCGCATTGTAAGCATATTTTTAAAGATAGTATTGATCATTGTCAAACTACAAAGTGACGCCGTTTCCAAGACCTGTGTTTTTTTTCTGCTTTGTTTATTCTGTAGAATGAAATTTTTCATATCAGCAAACATAATCACTGATACGGATACGTCTTTGAAAGGCTCATATCAGCAGATCTTTTTTTTAATTAGCCTACCAATAAAGCCGTCGGGAGAAGAAATTATATTTCAAGATGACAATGCTGTGGAAGGGAATACATTTCGTCTCACTGACGACAATGTTGAACCCACTTGACCCGGTTAAAGGTTTCTGGTAATTACCACTGAACGATTTTTAACGTATTTCGTATGTTATATGTAGAGACAAGGGATAACTCCAGCCTCCAGTGTATAATCCTCAAATAATAATGGTCTTGGATAAGAAGGACATGAAAGAGAAACAGCAGAAAAAAAACATCTCATTCTTGTCTGTTTACAAGCAAAACCCTAAACCAATTTGGGATACGCATTTTAAACAATATCTTTGTATAAACCAACAATGAGTATATAACAGGAGGCTAATGAAATAAAATAGGAAAATAATTAATTATTCAAAAACTCCATTTGTAATTATTCATCGACCACATGACAATTTAAAATGTGCTGCACTGATCTCCTCATTGTTCTATTATCACTAAATCATTTATATGAATACAAAGCTTTTGAAATGCTGGGCAGAATGTTCTGTGTCGTCTTTGAGAATAATCCTAATAAAATGTATTAATAATCCCGTTGTTAGTCAGAACACTAAAATATGTAAGCATCATATCTTCATAACCATTGTTACTCATTCTGTTCATGTTATTGTTTTGTTTTTTTAAATCAAAGCTTCTGGAATAACGAAGATGCATGTGAATAGATGATCGTTGTTACAGGTCAACAGGAAGCATTTGGAATAAAAGGAAGATTCATCAAACCAAATGGGTTTCATCATGAGGGAGAAAGGGGAGAAGAACGGGGGAAAAGACAGAAGAAGCCAAAAAACAAAAAGCAAATGATGATGGCATGATGATGTGATGACACATCACGATTCTATGGGTGGGGAGGGGGGGTACGTACTTTCGGCAGCTAGCAGTCCTAGAAACAGCCGGACAGAAGAGAAACAACACCAAAGAAAGAAAGGCTGAGATTAGAGCAGGTTTACAGCCACTAGAGTTCAACACTTCACAAGGAGAGAACACAGAGGCAGAGAGGAGGCAGAGAAGAGGCAGGGTGAGGAAGGAAGGGAGGGGGGAAAGGAGGCAGAGGGGGTGAAAAGGGGAAAGAGCAGCAGCAGCAGAGACAATCAGCGAAAGCATTCAAGTCTAGGAATAATCGGCCAGGCTGCTGCGAGCATCTTCTGCACTAAACATATTTCAGTGACCGGCAGCATGTCTGGTGCCTTGACTGCAAAAATAAACCAGTCACCAGGAAGCATGACTGCCCCAGACTGCCGGCCTCAGCAGAAACAACAAACACTGTGACACATCTGTCTGCAGAGGCTGCATATGAAACTGAGCAGTGTGTGTAAAGCTTAGCTCCTTGCACTGATTCATTAGGGGGTGATGAGGCAACAAGTGCTGTTTTTTTTTGTTTTTTTTTTAACTATTTAAGACGAGGGCATGAGAGGTTTCTGTCTGCTGATGGGTGCTGGCAGGTACGGTCTCCTTATCAAAAGGAAGTGAAAGTTGAGGGCTGAGACAGGGAAGTGAAGCTCTTGGGCAACAGAGGAAGTCTCTCCACAGACAGCTGGAGATCACCATGAGAATAGAAAGACTAGAACAGAATAGAAACTAGAAAGCGAGTGTCCGCTCTGCTGCAGATACATGTTTCGGCTCCAGCCTTGGATGACACATACATATCCACACCTATTGTGGTGTACAAACAATACAAATGTATTTGTCTCCTCCTCCCGCCCACACCAGGATGAGAGTTGTGTTGTGGGATTTACCTGAGGAGGTGGGGTCATCTGAGAAGTCATGTAGCTCCTCTGGGGGGTCGCCATAGAAGGAATTAAATTTGTGGCTGGAAACAGCGGCCAGAACTGCACCCTGGGATACAGAGTAGGGAGAATACAGCTATTACTCCATGTGGTGGGGAACATTTACATGCTTTTTCTGTATTTTTATATAGGGTTAGGGATATTTTTTTGTGGCGCACACACAGAACCGACAGCTAGCGCACCGTGAGGGAATATTCGCTGATTGGATTAAAATTGCTTAGTGCCCCTTTAAGAGGACAGGGCTGCGAAGTATCTTGGAAAACATTTAACAAGAAATTAATGTGGTTTAGTGACTATACGCAGCTGCACGGTGTGTGGGAGGTGACACTTCCTCTAATCTCTGATCTTAATCGTGCTCAATCTACGCGTAGTTTAACACCAACGCCGCGCCGACCTTCAGCTTCCTCCTGGCGTTGAACTTCCTCAGCTGTTCCACGGTCTCGGGCAGGTGGATCTTGTAGGCGTACCTGTCCCTCTCCTAAACACACACAGAATGGCCACGTAAGCACAACGCTGTAACACAATGCTAGGGGACGTCAGCATGTGCTCTCATGTTCACACACACAAACACACACACACACACACACACACACACACACACACACACACACACACACACACACACACACACACACACACACACACACACACACACACACACACACACACACACACACACACACACACACACACACACAGAGATATTAGGCGAGTCGCAGAACGGATGTGAAAGCAGAGGTGTAGTTCCAAGCAGAAGGAAGTGGTCTCGAGTCCGCGACCAATGTTTATAAGTTGATTGTCAATGCTTATTTCAGTAAGACATTGATTTTGAAAATTCATTTTAATTACTATGCAAGGGAAGATCAAAACCTATAGCTCTCAGCCAGAGTTTAATTCTAGTAGTGGTGTGTCAGTGTGATCTTGCCTTCAGCCAGGGGTGGTTGAGGGCCTCGTAGACGGTGATCCTCTCGGCGGGGTCCAGCATCAGCATGCGTCTCACCAGGTCTTTGGCGCTCTCCGAGATGTGGGCCCACTGGCGCGGGTTCATCTGGACAAGTACACACAAGGTTGTACGGGGAAAAGAAAAGGAATTGTGTGTCTTTTTTCTTTTTAAATCATGGCTATTTGGAAATCCTTGTTTATAATATCACAGTCTATGACGGTATGGTTTGACCAAGGTTCAGTGTTGGTTAGATTTTATTCTGCAAAAATAAAAAGGTGTCCATTTAGCATCTGCTTGATGGACGACACCACGGTGTTATCCACCACGCAGTGACTGCAGCCGCCGCAGATTGGTGAACCAAGCAGGAAATTCATGCTGCTTTTTTCTTTTTTTTTTAAAGAAAGGAAACCTCACTGATGCTTAATACCATTGTCTGTGTCTCCAGTTCTGAAGTGATGTAGCGCGCACACACACACACACACACACACACACACACACACACACACACACACACACACACACACACACACACACACACACACACACACACACACACACACACACACACACACACACACACACACACACACACACACACACACACACACACTTTCACTGAAAGGTCACTGCGACAGTGATGACCTTCAACTCAACCAGGGTGTTTTTGTGAGTCATTTTCTAACCTTGTATTTCCCCTTAATGATGGCCTCAAACAAGCGCTCCTTGGTGCCGTAGAAAGGCAGGCAGCCTGACAGGAGGATGAAGAGGATGACGCCACATCCCCACACGTCCACCGGTTTGCCGTACGGCTCCCTCTTCACCACCTCGGGGGCCATGAAGTGGGGGGTACCGACTCGACCTGGGAAGAGCAGGGAGTGAGGAGCAGTCAATTAGAGATGCAATGTTAAGTGTTGGTGGAAATCTGGAAAGTTAACCCGTGTGAACTTTGTGAACATACACAATGTCAAAAAAAAGTGAAAGATTCCTTCTGTTCACACTCAAAATACTTCTTTTCTTTTTGCTCTTATCTTACTATTTTAATCATTTTAAAATGTATTTTTGTTTTTTCTGTTCTCATCTGTAACATTTTTTACTTAAAACTATCAACAAAACTACTTTTGATTGTTTCCTCTAGTTTGGCTTCAAGTCTTTATTTTCAAATTGTAAAGCATCTTGTAACTGTGTTGTGAAAGGTGCTAAATAATTAAAGTTAATTATTATTATTATTATTATTATTACAGAAAATTAAAAAAGGCTTTACCGTTAAAACAATTGTCAGAAATGTATAATTTCATAGATTTAAGTGTTTAATAATTTACAACATAATACCCATCATGTTTTTCTCAGTTATGGAAGAAAAAGCATAAACTGTCCCACTATACCTCCAGCTACTAATCCAGACTCTCCCAGCTGTATCGCCACTCCAAACCCTCCGAGCTTGACCGGAGCAGAGTTCTCCTTCGAGGCCAACAGCACACAGTGAGGCTGCAGAGGAATAAAAGAGACAAGTTCGTCAGTGAGTTTATGGTTCATACATATATATATATATATATGTATATTTATTTCAAATGAGGGACAATCCCAGAAGGACATCAGTCACCTATTCTGTACTGAACAAAATCAACCAGCTATGAGCTAACGTGATCATGACCAATTAGTTGTATTTTTTTTTGTTTTTCACTGATGGACAGAAAAATAAAAAAATTAATTGTTTGCATTCAACGGTAACTGTGCAGAGCATTGCTTTGCACTTTTCTGTGCAAAAGTGCATACATGTTCTATTGCTGGTTAGCGAACCACAGTTTCACATTGACGACTCACGTATACAGACAGGAAACAGTTCACACCACTTGATTCAGTGGCCGCATAATAAATAATAAACCATGGAAGTGCATGATTGTTTAATGACAGGTTTTTAATGACAAGCTGATGTCGAATGAATTTATTAGGCACTTACACAGGAGGATTTTTTTTCTTCCTACAAAACCTTGAAACTTTAAACTACATTAATGGCCATGCAGAAAATCTGCTTAGGTGATAAATGTACGTATAATAAAACAAGTAAAGGCTAGAGAAAAGACAGTAAACTGTTTCTTTAATTTGTATTTGCACTTGGATGATCGGTGCAACGTTGTTGTCAACAATGTAAGTGGTTAACACACTTTAAACCCTTTTCGCAAAGAAGTTTCAGGGAGAAGAAGTTAATGAAAAACATTTGCTTTGTGCTCCACGGTAAGTAGAACCTATTTTAGAGGGCAGCAACACGTTAAAATGTATTTTCTCAGTCTCGATTTGGACTATGTTGTTATTAATGAGCTGATAACAGGTCTTAGTTTGTGAGATGACCAGCAAGTGTGCTAAAAAACAAGCTTTTGGGAAATGTAATGAATACTTTCGGAGAGGGAGAAAGCACACGTACTGCATCCGCTCCTGACTAGATCACTGATCCGTGCATGCCATATTAAAATTAAATTTGATCCTGAAAGGGATGAGGAGAGCTGCATGACAGATGAGGCTCATGAACATGGTGAATGTGTGAGCGCTGCCGCTGATGGTGGTGGGGACACTTCCTGCCATCACTTCTCGTAATTGGGGAATGGAGGGGTGTGGCGGAGGTTGACGGAGGCGGAGCAACATCAGAGACAAGGAGAGAGAGAGAGAGACTACAGGAGGCAGAAAGAAGAGGACCAGCAGACTAAACAGTCATATATGTGAGGGAGTGAAGAGAGTAAAGCAATAAAGAGAGGACAAATACAGAGAGAGACTCAGAGCTGAGGAGGAGGACGACGACTGGGAGAAGCAGATGCTATCTGAGAAGATATGAAAAAAAAAAAAGAGATTCAGAAAAAAAAAAAAAGAGATTCTGCAAGATTCAGGACTCATTCGGAGACTGAAGAGAAAGGTGAAGATAAGAGTGCGAAGGACAAGGATTGCAGTTTTATCATATTTTATCAGTTATACATCTCAAGTCTTACTGAACAAATTTCCCAGCGCCTTTGACGTTTGATGGAGGCGAACGCACGTCCGACTGCTGTGCCTCGCTCACCTCTCCGCACACGCGCACGCGTTTAAAGTGCAGCTGTGCTGAGCCTCTGACAAGAGGGAATTTTGATGGTGAGTGTTGAATCCAAACATCTGCTTTTGTAGCAGTCAGAGTGTGGCTGGTGTTGGGTGAGCGTTCATGTGTAGCTCCGTTGAGGAAACGGAGATTCAGAAATGTGCTAAATATGCATGAAACTCCCACTCGAAAAATGTTATACGTTATACTTTAAGTAGGTGGCAAATTTGTAAATCTTCGTTTTCCAGAATAGTCAATGGCCTGTGTCGAGAGCTCTTTCACATGGGGCTGTACCTTTTTAATTATTGCGGTTTCCATTTCACAAAACCTCAGTAGATTACCTTGTGGATGTGTGACATGAGGGCAGTTACTTTTAATTTTGCCTGTTTTTTCCATTTTATTTGTTACGTGACAATGAACTGAAGTTTTTTTCCCCTCCCTTCTTTCTCAGAGCCTGATCGACAACCCTGAAGTTATCACACCTCGGACACAATGAACACCTTCTCCTCGACCACTTCTTTCCCCTTCACTCTTTCAGCATCATCCAACTCCTCTCTTCCCCCTTCCTCCTCTCCTTTCTCCACCTCCTCAGGTGTCTCCCCCAACCAGACTAGTTGTTCATTAGACGACAGGAGCCTCCGACTGCTGCTGGTGGTCTTCTACTCGCTCATCTTCCTCTTTGGGCTCGTGGGTAACCTCTTTGCAGTGTGGGTCTTCCTTTTCTTACACTCGAGCCGCAACTCTGTACGAGTGTTCCTCATCAACTGCGCTGTGGCCGATCTGGTGCTGCTGGCGTGTCTGCCCTTCAGGGTCGTCTACCACGTTAATGGAAACGAGTGGGCACTGGGTTCTGTGGCCTGCAAACTGGTGGGGAACCTGTTCTATATGAACATGTACATCAGCATCACACTACTGGGCCTAATCAGCTTGGACAGATACTTGAGGTTGAGGGGAAAGGGTAGAGCACGGAGGGGTTTGATGTTGCGGCTGTGGGGGCACAGCTGGCCGTGGAGCTGGGTCGCGTGCGCCGCTCTGTGGGGTCTGTCGCTGATGGCGCTGGTGCCCATGATTGCCACAGCCGAGGACAAAGAGAACAGTGGCCAATGCTTCCAGTTCAAGCAGCGACGCGTAGCCAAAGGGAAGGCCTACTTCAACGCGGTGCTGGTGGCTCTGTTCTGGTTCGTCTTCACCATGCTCGTCGTCTCCTATGCGAAGATCGCCTCGCAGTTGCTCCGGGTGTCACGGGACAAACCGGACCTGCCCAACGCACAGAAATACCAACGAACTGCCAAGAAATCCTTCTTCGTCCTCTTTCTGTTCACCGTTTGCTTCGGGCCCTACCACGCCTTCCGCCCCGTGTACATCCTCTCCCAGCTCAGTGAAAAAGTATCATGCGACTACTTGCGGCTGGTGGACCACACCAACGAGGTGATGCTCTTATTCTCCGCCTTCAATAGCTGCCTGGACCCCGTCATGTACTTTCTGTTATCTGGCTCCGTGCGCAAGACCGCACTGCAAGCAATTGGACACCGATTTGGAAACAGGCTTCTATTCCTACATGACGCGACATCCAACAGCTCGACGATCGAGTTCAGGCGGCCTGGACTGAACACCCCCTCCGTCACCCCGAGAAACAGCATCTGTGTCATCAACTCCAGCCCCTACCGCACGGGAGTGACTCTGCTGCCACCTACTGGCCAGTGCTGATCACAGGTTTGCCTGACTGCAAACAATGTGAAGCATGAACACCCGGGAAATAAATGACTTACATCTCTAACACAGGTCTGACTGATTCGCTAATTTTCTGTACAAATCAACAAAGCATTTATACATATACTGACTTATTGTGTCAAATAAATAAATACTACAAATGATTCTGTCCGTCTTACCTTCTAAACATCTGAGCTTAGTGGAAATTAACGGCTGTTATAAAATACCATATACACAGAACAAAGAATGAGTGACAGGTCAAGTCTGTTAATTTAACCGGACTGAAAACTAACCAGACTCTTTCTGAATTGTCCCGATTGTGTTAAGTCCACCCATCTGGCACTCGGAGGAATGGGTGGGTGTAAAAAACAAACACCAGCACTAATGAGCAAACCCCCCCCCCCATTTCACCCAGGTTTGACCTACAAGCACACACACTTATTAGTTTTACACCGCAAACAAGGCTGCGGTGATCCCTTTGTGGGCTGTGTTGTCAAATGGCTGGTGTGTGTGTGTGTGTGTGTGTCTGTGTGTGTGTGTGTGTGTGTGTGTGTGTGTGTGTGTGTGTGTGTGTGTGTGTGTGTGTGTGTGTGTGTGTGTGTGTGGATCAAGGGGCTGGTTCAGGACTGCTCCATCTGGTCTGTTGCTGTTTGCTGCCCGTGTTAGGTGGCTAATCCTGCAGGAATCAGTGGTTGATGCTAATCTGACTATAAGAACTCCTAACAAATCCAAACTGCCAGTTTGTCATGCAACCTGGGGTTTTGCCAGGACACTTGTTTTGCAGCGTCGTGGGGCTTACAGGTGGTTGGACTGAACACAAGCTCTTTCTACAGTTAATATAAAGAGCAAAGGTCAATGGAAGTGTTTTTCTGGGAAGCGGCATAATGCTTTCGAACTTTATCTCTCCACAGACAATGTAGATAACGTCTTCTCAGAACGAAACACGATCGGTCTGTGCTATGCAGCACATTTATTATGCTGGTTATGCAAAGGTTTGGCATTTCCTGCCCTCTGCTGTCACCGGTTTCGGTGGCTTAGCCTTTGACACATGGGAGAGGGCTCACCTTTACATCGCGATGAATCACATTGTTGTCGTGGCAGTATCGAAGTGCCTCCAATATCTGCCTCATGTAGTGGCTGCGTTGACAAAAAGCGGAGACAAACGAGGAGATCAATCGGCAAATTGTTTACTCTAAGCCTTATTAAAACGTCAAAAGGTTCAATCTGCAGTTGCTCGACTGCGCGCGCGTCCTACCTGGCCACTGCTTCGCTGTACACGAACCCGGCATCTGCTCTCTTCACTATTTCAAAGCACAGGTCTGCTCCATCCATACTGAAGAGTGTGAAAGGAAGAGGGAGAAGTGATTAGAAAATTAGTTTTTTATGAATTATAGACAGTATAAACCGTTTACATAAGAGCGGATAAACTAGCAAGTCTCAGAACGGTGTTTAAAACGAAGTGCATAAAACAACATTCATTAGGGAGCCGTTTTATGGCCTGCTGTCACTGGCATGAACACAGAGGCACTAAATTTTCATTACAGCAATTTTCAGCCGGTACAGTCTCCGGGGAACATTGGAGAAGCTACAGGAGACAGATTTAGATCATAAAGTTCGCACGGAGGAACAAATTAAGCAGGAAAGTTGACTCAAAGAAAATTTGATTTACAGCACATGCCTGAGGAGAAGTAGAGAGCTCTGCTGTGGATTTAGATTACATGTTCTTGCTCTCAAATTCTCACATTTTATTCACAACAAATGTGCAACAGTAGGTCTGAAACCACAAAACCGAGGGGGCTAGTAGTGTTAGGGGTAGGGTGTGAAATTAACAGCAGTAGCCATCTGCTGGTTAAATTTAGTCTTTGGCTGTTAAATGTGTCTACTTTCCACTCACTGAGTTGTTACCGGCTTTGGCATCTACACACCGCTTTCTACTCTAAAAACTATTTAGTGGATCAAAAAGAAACAGCATCAGGATTGCGCGACCGTGGAAAAGAAGAAGGAGAAGAAGAAAAGGTGTTTCCTGCACTGGTTGGGACCATACATGAAAGACACTAAATCAAACCTTGAAACTGTTTGAAGTGCACGACTGATGTGCGAGTACATAATGCATAGACTGCGTACACTCACAATTCAAAGACCATGTAGAGCATGCCGTCCGAGCTGTAGGTCTCCAGCAGCTCCACGATGTGAGGGTGTTTGAGCATGTGGCAGATGCTGGCCTCTCGCTTCAGATCTGGAAAACAGAAAATGAAAAGGGGGAGTACGGTGAGATATTGTTCGCATCCGACAAACCCTATAATCCAAATTGGTCGCACTTATTTTCCTTCTATCCTGGACGTAGAGGATTCACTGTGAGGTTGAGGAGGAGGGAGGATTTGAAACTGCTTTCGAATCTAAAACGAGTTTCATTAAGATGTTGTGACGTTAGATTGTGATAACAACTCAACAACCACACGCCATAAAAAATACAGTCTGGGCAGAACTAAGATTTTGAAGTTATGGATGTCTGCCTTGTTGGAAGTGGTTCAATAAAATGTAATCATTATTTTTATTACTGCTGAAACGGTAGAATGTGCCATAAAGAGAATATACCAAACAAATATGAACCTAAAGTCAGATAGTTTGGGCGTGAGAAAGCTCCCTGTTGGTAGTTTGAAAGAGAAAAACGTCTATTCTGCTGAGAGAGGCTCCTTTGCGGTTGGTGGGTGTTTTAGTAAATCTTCCCACATTCCTGGGAGTTAAGGAGATGGAAGGCGACGAGGACAAAACCCAGCATGCCACCTTCCTCCTTTCAAAACCCCCATGATGGGCCAGGGCTCAACTGCACCAGCAGAGGGAGTAACAGAGCGGTTCCTTTCCAGACTGATGGACACATGTCGGACAGACACGGGGCAAAGCTGACGAGATTGGTATCGAAGCGCAGGCCTGGACTCGTTCACATCGGCACTGCACTGAAAACACAATTACAACTGTGGCATCCCCCCGTCATTTGACTGCCTCGTTAAAGAAAACCATAATGAAGTGAAAACACTGCTCAGGGGCGACGGTCTCTCGTCCATGTGAAGGAAAGGAAGCGCACAGAATGACCTGCAACTGGCGAGACGAGCGGTGAGACGGCGACGCAGACTGCTGAGGCAGGCCGACGGACATAAATGTGCAGTTGTCGAGCACCTCGCTCTATGAAAACCTCATTTACACAGTATGCTCCCCATCTGCAAGTTAACTGATCTTCATGTGTGCGCGCGCGTGTGTGTGTGTGTGTGTGTGTGTGTGTGTGTGTGTGTGTGTGTGTGTGTGTGTGTGTGTGTGTGTGTGCGCTCATTGTGCCGTGACAGCCCAGGATCATTACGCAACGCTGAGAAAATGACGCCGTGTCCCCAACTACAGGGCCCCCTTTCTCCTGCTCCTCTGCTTTCATTATTTCTCTCCTCTTTTACGCTCGCCCTTGGCCCGTCTCATCGAGTATCTATTCTTGAGCTCAACAATGATGCCCAGTGTCCGCGCGGCAAACAAGGACACCACTCAGACAAGAGGGAGGGAGCTCCAGAGGCCTGGTCCCGGTCTGAGTGAGACCAGTGCCGCTCGCTGGGGCAAATTAAAAAAATCACTCCGGAGTGTGTGATGTGACACATGGGGGAAACGATCTGGTCATTTGCTTGGTCATGGACTGTGTCTCTAAAGCCGTTTTCAGTCACGCACTGAACATTGTCCGCCGCACATTTTCTGGAAATTTTCCTGCCGGTTCCGTGGTAACATTCCCGGAAAATGTCCGAGTGAGGATACAGAGGAATATGCAAAATAAGTTCCAGAATTTTTCATTTTGGTGTGAACGCAAAGAAAACGTATAAACTGCATCTTTAATGTTGAGACTTCTCACTAGTTTCCATCTTCATTCACCCTTAAATTCTACAAATGCAGAAACGCACGCGTTTAACTCGCATTAACGCACAAACTCTTGATTATACAATTTATCTTTTTTCTTTTCTTTTTTTTGTCCAACTCTCTGATGCAAATGTATTCATACATAATAACTACGGATGTTTGTTATTCAGCTTGTAGCTCAGACCAGCCAGCAGCAGCAGCTCTCCATTTACATTTCACTCACATTTATGCTGATGCAGATTCGTTCTTAATAAGCTGAAGTATACGGTCTGAGGAAACCACTCACCGAACATGGCTGCACTCCAGGTCTATACCTCGTCACTTGGAGTGGACACTCGCTTATTTCTTCTCTCGAGACATCGTGAAATGCCCCGATTCTTCCACTGTCACAGATTGAGCTTTTATTTTTACATTGATATGAAACAGTAGAACCAATTTGCGCCCATAATGATCACCACTACTTCTATATCCCTCAGGACAATTCTTGTCCTTAGAAATAAACCACACGCAAGCGAAATGTTACCAAGCTTGTTCCAACTGACCAGTAACCACAAGGTGAGTCGAGCTGCTCATGAAATTAACAGCAAGAAAGAATGCCCTTCCACGTGGGTGGTTTATTTTTTCGGGCGATTAAATTTGGACTCTGGATGTTGATTGACAACACACTGACCAAAGTTATTTAGAGCGTAGACTTTGGTTTGGGAAACACTTGTGAAAATCTCCTTTTGGTTTCTCTTCCCGTAGGTCATTTCCTTGTCTTGCTGTTATTGGCTGCCGCACTAATCTCTGACTGGGACCTCACAGATGGCACAGAGTGAACGCCAACACACACACACACACACGCACACACGCGCACACACACACAGGCACACACACGCACGCACACACACGCACACCTATGATCTGTGTCCATCTCTCTCGCTTTCTCTCATAGACACACACTCACAACACACAGCATGACAAAGCACAAAAAACCACATGGTGAGACATGGCATGCACCGATATCACACAGACTCACCATCACAACCTAACACGCACGCACACAGACCATCACATTATTCCTCTAGGTGCAGCCTGTGAAACAGTATGTGACATATTTGGACACTTGCGTGTGACTTGGTGTTGGATATCAGAGCATTTTCAGATTATTCCCAACATCCCCACAGGGCGTGTGGGGTTTTGCATTACAGAACAGGAAACTGTTCTCGAGTTAGTTGAAAGTAAGTCCGTCTAAACCAGTGATTCTCTGCGACTGACCCAATCCCAGGCCGCAGTGACGATCCTCTCGTGTCCTGATTCTGTTAACCCAACCCATCTGGCGCTTCGAGTGCACGACGACACCCGTGAAGATTTAAACGCGGCCGCCACAGTTGAGGCCGTGTCTGCAGTGTGTTGCTCACCCTCTGTGCTGAGGCCCGGGCTGGAGGTGAAGCTGGCCACATCGACGATCTTTACGGCAAACTGCTGGCCCGTGTCCCTGTTGATGCAGCGCCTCACCACGCTGAAGGGACCCCTGCAAAACACACACACACACACACACACACACACACACACACGCATGCTGGAGTTACAAGCACAAATCTCAGTGCATATATGATTTCTCAAATTCAAACAAAGGGGATAGCTGCCACTTAGCTGAAACACATGTCCACATAATCACACGCACACGCCGCTCCGAGGGCAATGGGCAGACACAGTACTGTTTTAGAGAATATTGTGGATTTGCAGAGGGTGGTTGGCTACGCGTCGTAAACCTCCATCCTCATGCCAGTGGGAATTATAGAGCAGTGGTGTGCTGCACGGCTGTAAAAGCTAAAATAAAAGCTTTATTATAGAGACCTGAGCGAGAGAGACCTGCCCTTCGATGTTTATTTCTGTTGAAACGAAGGAGTTTCATACGGAAGCTTTAGGGCACGCTATCCCATCGCGCGTCCAACGGTCACCCTCACGATTTTGAAGATGGACACAATTGTCCAGCAATGATTTCTAATGGAACTCGTATGTCCCAGGAAACAAGACATTTGTTAAATGCATACGTGTTTAATTGTGTTAAGAAAACTCACACTCCATAACTCTGTCTCATAAAACAACACGTGTTTGCTTTATCTGAATCTCAAACCACATTATGTGGTCTTGTTTTCCGCCTGTCTTGAAGAACACTGTGGGTAAAACAAATAAAAAAAATAAAAAAGCATCATGAGTTACGATTTGAAGTTGAAGTTGGACCTGTGCTTTTATTAACTAGTTGTTTTTTTTAAAGTGTTATAGACTTGGTTGATAAACGTCATAAAATACTTCACACTCAGTGGGTAAAAAAGAAGCGGGCAATTCCAACAGTACAAGTACCCAACAAAAATTAAGTTCAGAGGTCAGCGCGCTGCAGCGTACAAGTGCATGTTTTTATCCTTGCCATGAATTAGCCACAATAAAAAAAGTATTTTTCCACATCAAGAGTCCCTTAGTATATTTATTTTTTGTCAATAAAATTTGCCTTTGCACCAAAAAGCAACTTGTGGGATTTTCTGCACATTTATTTCCAAACAGACTCCCTTCCTGCGTCTTTTCCCCACATCGTCCCAGTTTCAAATTCCACATGGGTTGAGACAATCAATGTATTGTGTTCCCTTTAGATGCAATGTTTTTGGGTACTAGCCTACGCAAAATTGCTTTATCTCCCCACATGAAACATTTGGTATGTTCACTTTGCATTTCTGTTGCATCCTTCTTCTTTTAGAAGTCCGCCTGAAAAGGAGGTTTAAAGCGAGTCTCTGTAAGCAGTTTATGAGAAGAGTGCATTCGCATGACGTCAGGCAGATTCGGAAAACAACTCCTCTCGCTTCCTATCAACAGAGGTGTGGGATGTCAGACCATTCAGGGAAAATCTTTCGTCTTGTGAATTTAATCCCACACAATATATATATATATATATATATATATATATATATATATATATATATATAAAACTCTTGCAACTAAAAGCCATTAATGAATGGGTTTTTCGCTGTAAATGTGTTGTAATTTGTTTTTTAATAAATTCTCATTCATCAAACGCATAAAATAACGACATGTCTTTTTTCTTGATGAATGAGAAACCACTAATCAGATATTGTCTTTGATTCATTTTCTGGTGAGTGAGTAGCAGATTAAATAGTCATTAGACAAAATCATTACACACTGGTTTGTCGAATACAACCCTGGACCTCGCTATACTCATTTAATTAGCATTCACACACACACACAAACAAACCACACACGTGCCACTCCACACAGGTCCAATCCATGTAGAAACTATTATACCTTTTATTTCCTTCGTCTCACAGATTTAGTTAACAGCTGTCGGCACGCCAAAGCACCAGGCGTGAGACTAAATCAGTAGCGGTGGCGGGAACAAACACAGAAAACCGAGACATTTGCACTTTTTCGGTCTCCTGGCTCACTGAGAGTCACACACACACACACACACACACACACACACACACACACACACACACACACACACACACACACACACACACACACACACACACACACACACACACACACACACACACACACACACACACACACACACAAACACACACACACACACACACACACACACACACACCCCTGCCGTGTTGCAGCTGTCTCTACTTATTCCGAAGTCTACAATACTCAGAGGCAGAACCAATAGCACTGGAGACACACACACACATATATACAACCAGACGACATGAGCACACACACACACACACACAAAAAAGGCAAAGTGTTGTCGATTAACAGCCGCTGCTTTAACTGAATTAGCTAATGAACTTGCCCGACAATGCCAGAGTCAAAGGAACAGGAGAAAGCTATCCAGTTTAAAAGCGGCGGCGGCGGCTGATTCACTCTCACGTTTGTCGCTCACATCTGCTGTAATGATTAACCCGGACAAAAGCGGGCAGCACTCGGGACAAGCGTTAAACACAACACTACTTCCCTTCAGAGTGCGCAGGAATCCTGCAGATGATCTGAAAGCCCCGCTGACCTTTGCCCCTGCTGGGTTAATGTGCTGGAGCAGCTGTGTTTCCCATCAAAAAGAGGGGCTTGCTGCGGGTGTGGGGTGCTACTTGAGTGCACGCCGGAGCTTCTGACGCCCCCGCTCTAACCCAACGGTCTTTTCACATCTGTGTGTGACTGCTCAAGGTCTGGAGTCGAGTCAGGGGCTTGTAACCACATGGATACAAATGATGCGGCGGGGGTGAGGAGGCCATCTTGGCACCGATCTAATGTGTGTCAACAAAACCCATTACCATCGTGAAGCAACGAGGTGGGGTCGGGTTGAACCTGCCGGGTTCTGTGCATCAACCCCGTCTGTAAGCGTGGCCGTAAATTCAAAAGGAGCTGCATGATGAAGAATCAATTCATGTTCAGTTGTGCGTTATACGTGAAAAGGGGGCTGGGGCCACGAATACATGTGAATGAAACGCAAACATTAAATGACCATTCATCCCTGTGCAGTAGAAGAGCTCTGAAAGAGGCTTAAAGGTGAGTCAGTGGATTTGAGAGGGACTGACATGTAGTGTGAGGCTGCATGCTGCACTGACATCACCGCAGCTGTGCTGAGTGGGCTCATACAAAACCGCCCACACATGGCTCACATCCGACAGCGGCGCTCATCAAACATTAGGCCCGAAGTGGCAATCTTTGCAGAGTGCTCATGGGTCCATTTCAGCTCTCCCCTCCTTGCGAATCAGACGGTGGATGTTGGGCTAGATTTTTTTTAACATCCATGCTGCCCCCCCCCCCTCTCTCCTGGACACATCTGTGGCTGCAGACTGAACAACACCGGTGATGCTCTCCTGAGAGCAACGATCTTTGCTTAAAGCAGCACTTTGCTCTTTAGCTGTAGCCAGCAGCTAGCGTTATTCACTCAGTTAGTTTGTACCATTAAAATTGGGGGGGGGGGAGATGTTGTGCAGCTGTGAGATACGGTTTGTACGAGTCTATCAGGTTTGCAAACTACTGGTGCTGCATGCGCTCCAATGCGGATGCAGGTAGACTGCATCGTATCTGGTCTTGTCACCTGGCAAATTATCGTCAGTGGCATTCAGTGACAAGCCAATAGCGCGATAACTTTCTCCACACCATCATTAAATCTTTATCTGGAAACCTCATTTCATTAAGCAGACCGCACTACGAACACACAATGCCACTTATTAGTAATGACTCAATAATCTTCCTGATACAATCTGAGAGCTTAAAGAATCTGAGCTTGTGATGATGCCGGTGGATACACACACCGACAATTGTCTATTAATAAGATTTCGCAGATGTACGTGCACTGAAAGCGAACAAATCAAGTCCATGAAAGTGATCTTTGCAGATTAATTCCAGGATAAGCACCGTTTGCCCTGCTGCCCGAAACTGAGCCGACGTGCAAACTGCACAGCGGTTGATTTAACAAGTTCACCAAAGTTCACTGCTATTCAACCGTAGTCTTTGAATAGTCTGCTCAACACTAATCCAGAGCGCTTCCTTATGCAAATGAGGGAAACAACCCTTTGAATATTAGTGGGGACATTAGCATTCAGGTTGCAAAGTGAAATTTAGAGCAAAGACACCCTGAGGAAGTTCTAAAGCTTAGGCAGTTAATCCTCTCCTTATACATAAATCAGACGAGAGTCCAGGTTTGCAGAGTCTGGCCTTGTAGTGGGAAAGAAGGCTTCAACTTTACACAATCCATTCACAACTATTGATCCGCTGTGTGTGGAGCTGGAGGTAGAAGAACTGTACATGGAAGGGAATGGAAGGTTTTCTCATCCACCACAGAGGCCCAACTTAAACTCAATCAAGCCCTAAGCAAACTGGATTGGATCCATGTCAAAATCTAAGGAATTACTGTCCCATGCCCCATCATCTCACCAAGTTTCGTGTAAACAAAAATTTCTACAGAAAATCAAACAAGCCAACCAACTAGCAAACAAAACAGGGGTGAAAACACAACCTCCTCGGTGGAGGTAATGATGCAAAACCTGGCTCTTGATACCGTCCTCTACAAAACAGATGGGAATATGACACATCTAATAATGTGATACTTTGGTGATCTCAGCAGGAACTCAGTGCTCCTGCTGCAGGACACTTCAGCTGAGCGGCTGCCTGCCGAGCTGGGGGCCTGAACCCTGGGTTTTCCAGCTGAACAGTCACTCCAGCCTATTTACAGACACGAGGGGAACAGAATATTAGAAAGATATAATTTGCAATCCAAAATATGCGTAAATCACGTAATCAAAGTTATGACAGATGGATTAAAAACTGACTCGATTTCAGCAGAGATTATAAAGATTGTACCTAATAATAAGGTTTTCTCTAATGTGCTGATGATTTAATATTTCTGTATTCATTTCTGAGTTCTGTATTATGTAGACGTCTGGGGGCAGCAACTAACAATTTCATTTTTCATTATTGATTAATCTGTTGACTATTTTTTCAATTGATCAATTAGTGTTTAGGTCCATAGACCGTCATAGATATTGAGTTTAATGTCACAGAGACACAAATAAAACAGAAAATATTCACATTTAAGAAGCTGCACTAAAAAGATGAATCGAATATGGTTGGAGATTAATTTAGTAGTCGATTTCTAATCGATTAATTGTGGCAGCTCTAAAGACTTAATCTTGCTTTCCGCGAAGTTATGATGAGCATTTTACACTATTTCCTATTGCATCTGACAAACCAGTCACCATGATCAGGGCTATATGAAATGAATAATTGTGCCTCGTCTATTTTGCTAGTTGAACCTGCTCGAAGAGACAACTAACATTTTACTTTGATTGTTTACTGTAAATAATAAGACCTCTAAAAACTCAAAAACAATCAACGAGATTTAGATGTTGTCAGAGCAATTGAATTATCCCACACAAAATAAGCCAGAGGACTGATCACTTCATTGCTTCGGAGTGAGTCGCACATCCCAATATCCCCAGCTCTAATGAGCACCGCAGGGCCGATATTAAAGAGCACTGTGACAATTGTGCTTCTTGACATGCTAAAATCCTACTCACACACAGTCAAAAAAAAAGGGGGGGATTCAATTGCTTCAGCGCTTTTGCCAACACTTCAACTAAAAAGCTGAAAAATCCCAAGGGCTGCGGTGAGTAAATTATGTTTGCATCACATCATTGTCACATATTTACTATGCAAACTTCACACAGTGAGCACATAATGAGCAGGGTCGGCCTGCGCAGCCCGGCGCCTGCTCAACAGCCCGTGTCCTCTTTCACTGCAGCTAATCCAGTCAGAAGTTGAATTGACACCTGACCCGTCTGATCTTCCTCTATTGAAATAAGGCCAGTGTGACCACTGGGGAGTAGGATGAACATTTACATGCATGAGCTGTAAAATCAGACGCAGTCCGTGTCTGTGTGAATCTTTATAGCAATGCTATACACAGACAAGTTCTTGCTGCTGCTGTGCAACTATAAGCCCCAAATGCATCTGGGGTCCAACTTCTTGTGCTTTGGTTCTGACAGCATACTAAGCTGTCTGCGCTGCCAGCAACACTAAAGCGCATATTTTCGTCGGAAATAATGAGTAGAACAAGAGGATCCCGGGGGACAAGGAGCGTCTGCCGTGGCACCTCTGTTTGTATTCACCGTGCCGTGAACGCAAGCTTAGCCCATGCAATCACAGAAACTGGTTACATGGTGAAAAAAGCCAATCAAAGGGACAATGCGAGGAAAATGAGATGAAAAGGGAAATTTCAGGTTATATCAAGTGCACAACTTTGTACACATTTTTTTAAATGAAATTACCAACCGTCTTTCAGTGGAAATCCCCCTAATCATGACTGCCTTTACAATCCAAGTTTGAAGGAGGATGATGAGCCATCCCCGATGCTCTCAATCCCACCCAGCCAGGCGGCCGCTCTCCGCCACAAGCCGATCAGGGACAATAATAGACGACTTCACTGAGCAACAATAGGAGACTGAAGGAGGGTCGGGCCGGATAATAGGGTTTATGTACAAGTTTAAAAGGCGCCGAGGTCAAAGGTCAGTGAGAGACACGCGAGTAATACAACGGCACCAAGCTCATTCATTAACGTGACGCAAGAATTCACCATGAAAGATCGGCAGTGGGTAAAGGACAGAGTAATTACTGCAGATATATAAACAATTTTTGACTTAGTGTGCCCTGATCAGTCACTGTTGATGAAACATTCATCTCAATGCCAGTCTGTTAACACCGCATTCTCCAGCACATATTTCATGTTGCCTGGATATTTTCTGAACCAACAACAAAGTTTCCAATTCAGTCAGAGTCTTTCTTCTTGAGGTAAAGGAACATGGGGAAAAAATCAAATTAATTTTACCGACATTATATTAAACCATTTCCCAATGAACTGACAAATTGTGGTCCTGCCTTCAGTCAATTTGGTTTAATTCTGGTTTCCCCCCCTATACATTTCAAAATGTCCCGGCTTCTGATTCGAGACAAACTTAGGCTAAAATGCAGGGAACAGGAATATCTTCTCACCGGAGAAGACAATAATGGAATATGGGTTTTATGTCGGTTCCCTGTGGCTATATTAAGCATTTCAATTTCAAATTTTTAGGTTTTTAATTAACATCCTCCGTGTCCACTGCTTACAGTAGTGCTGACAGTGAAACATGAGGTTAAAAACACCAAAGTGGGAGAATGCTGCAGTCAGTGTCTGCTGGCATTATTTATATCCTTAGCCTCGGGGCCATCCCATTCCCAGCTCCACTTGTCTCCATTGATCTGCCTCAGCCTCCCTTCCCTTCCAACCTCAGGGCTTAGGGAAAATGACCCCCCCACCACCGCCACTTCCCTCCTACAACACATCCCGAGACACCCGGACTCAACACACTTGATCCATCAACTGCAGTTTCACAAAAGAACTGGCAGGATAAGAGGGATTTCCCGTGGCATAAATGTGGCATCTTGATTCTCTGCTAGAGCTTAAGATGCGCTCCAAGACTATTGTTCACTCATGCATTACTCTGCTACGGACCTGTCTGGACTGTGTAACCACACCTTCAACACCGCTCGGCACACGAGCCTGGGTATATTTACCTGTAATGATCACAAATGAAAAAACAGAATGAAGAAGATGACATAATTACACAGCTTTTATGGCTTAATTCCACTCATCTGACAACTTAGGTGGGTACTACTCTCCCCCCCAAAAAAGGTAAATATTGTTTGACCCAGGCCTGCAATCGAGCAAAGTGAATCAAAATAGGAAAACACACTTTTCCATCAATCATTCACAACAGCTGGAGGATACAAATAAAATATCTCCTCTTTCCTGTATCAACCACATTAGGGGATGTGCGCTGCCTGACAACAGCACTAACTCTCGTCTTTGGCTCCTTGCATCCGTTACTGGGACTCCACTCCACGGTAGCCGTCCTGGACCAGCCATCAATTAGCAGCCAGGGCAACAGGAAGTCTCGGGATAAAGAACAGGGCCTGAGGGTCCGGCGAGGAGCGTGCCTCTTTGCCCCACGACGAACTTAATGGACGCTCACAGACCTGCAATGAGTGGAGCGTGCATGGGGGAGGGGGGGAGGGGACTTACTGGTAGCCCAGGACTGGGATGGGGCCCTGTCAGCCTTCCTGTCTCAACTTCCAGGAGTAGTGGAGGAGCCATGTCTGACCACACTGAAGCGACATGCAAACTGTGGCGATGTACAATATGAACCTTTGCATCTTGTGGTTTTTGAATGTGCTTCTGCTGATCTCCTGCCCTTTATGAAAACATACTTATCTGACACCTTCACTGAGTGTTTGACCAGTCTGCCTGAATCCGTGTGCAGGTATGTGCTCCTGTCAAAGAGGGGGATTAGAAGAAGGAGAAATCCTGTCTTCATCCTGCGGAGCACTGAACATATGCAGCCGTGTGATTTCCTCCACATGCCCCACGTATCGAGTGACAAGTCTGCCAGACACTAAGCGTCATCAGCTGCATCGAATGGCAACAGTGAAGAAATATTGCAGACACATATTCCCAGCCAAGTTCACGGCTGATGTGCGTCCCTCCCTATACTCGGTCTTGGCTGCAGGGGAGGTCATGATGTTGCCAAGCACAGTCCCCTTGTTGCTAATGCATTGTGAATTCGTGTGGGTTTATAGTTATATATTCCTTTTTTTTTTTTTTTTGCACTGCATTTTGAAGACTAACCTCACTTTCACCCACTCAGTGAACTTTCCCCCCTCGGGCCTACACACACCTGAACTGCACAGATTTGATCATTTGCCCCTTGCAGCTGTGATGTGTGTGTGTGTGTGTGTGTGTGTGTGTGTGTGTGTGTGTGTGTGTGTGTGTGTGAGTGTGAGAGTGTGGCAAAGGGGAGGATAATGTAACCCCCCCCCCCCCAAAACAAAACACACAAATCAAATACCATTAATAAAAAGATGGGATATGCATGGCAGTACTTACTTCCCTATCACCTCGCACAGCTCGTAGACATCCTCGAACAGCACGTCGTCGTCCGCCATCGTCATGCAGGTAGACGAGGATGCTCTCCCCAGGAGGATGTGCAGGGAGGAATCAATAATAACGTGTGTTTCTCTCTCTCTCTCTCTCTCTCTCTCTGTCACTGTTGTGCCCGAATGGACACTGCCGGTGATTTAACTCCCCTTCCCCGAATGTCAGTGTCAGGGGGAAGAAGAAGAAGGGAGGAGGGGGGAAAAAAAACAACTCACTCGAGATGTTACCCTGCTAGCAACATTAGCTGTCGTCCGAGGCTGTCACTCGGCGGCCCCACCTTCACCAGTCCCCCCCGGCGGTGGGCTCGGCTAGCCAGCGAGCTAGCTACACGGTGTCCACGGAGCGGACCCCAGGGCGTGGAGATGTCCTCGCTCGTTCGTTGGCAGAAAAAAAAAAACACCCAAGCCCACTTCGCATCGCCTCGCCTCCGCGCCGCGCTGCTTGGATACCGCCCGATACGAGGGACTCCCCTCGGCAACATCCGACGGACACTTCCCCGCACCGCACCGCACCGATGTGCTCCCCGCACCGCAAGCTAACGGGGCTCTGGGAGGGGGGGGGGGGATGGTCGACTAGCAGGTCCAAATATAAGCTAGCTGTCGATGGAATCACCGGTTGGGGCTCCTCGCGCCGCGTACACCCAGTTGTATCACCGATGGCTTATCCCGCCGCAGACGTAATGTGAGCGGGCTGCAGAATTCTCCCTAGCTCCCCGAGCCCAGGTGGAAGACCTTCGCGTTCATGTCGACAGCGGCCCCGGTGCACGCACACCGTCTGCAGATGTTGAAATGAAACCCGTATTTCCACCGTGTCGCCCGCCGTTGCTCCGGTTCCCGTGCTGGCTCGGATGCTGGCCGCCTTTGACTGGCTGCTCCTCAGACTTCCAGAAATGCCAGGCCCCTCCCTCTATCGCCCGGGAAGCTGGTCCAGACCAGAGCCAAAATGGCCGCGCCACGAGCGGGCCCCCGGTTCGCGTTGCAGCCGTCGCTCGAGCCAAGAGGGCGCTCGACGGGGGTTAGATTTAGGCGCAGTTTCCTAATCTCATCCAACGGTTGCATCCAGCGTTTCACGCGCAGGCGTCGACCATCCAAAGCCCATCACCTTACGTCAGCCTTTCCCCTGCTTATCTCCATCCTTTCAACATGCAGTTTCATTCCTCCCTAAATTTATTACCTCTGTCGGTAATAACTTATTATGACACATTCTGCATGTCAGCCACACGAATATCCAGGTGTATTTTCTCACACAGAATATCGATGAGAGGGGGGGACATTGCAATTTGCAGTGATTCCCAAATCCCCATGGGTCGTGAGGGAGGTTCCCTCAGCAAAAAAATGAGAGGCATCGTAGTGTCTATATTATTTCACTAATATGATTCAGACAATGGGTTAGTGATGCGGATGTGTGCAATATGATTATAAACTCTGACTGCCTTAATTTGTATGATTATCTGATCTCTTTCATTGGAAAAGGGCAACATTTTAGCAATAGGTTCCTCAATGTTTTAGTTGCTTTACTTCCGTGTGATCTGTCTGCTGGTGCAGGAGTTCCTCTGGTGCAGGTAGCAGGTGCGGGGACGCAGGTGGAATTTCCTCAGGTGTGGGAGGATAAACCCTGAGATGGGTTGATGATGCCCTCTAGAGGTGATGGAAGGAATCACGAATCACCTCCCCAGAGACGCTGGGAGTCCCATCGCTCCATTTTGAACATCCTGTAAATGCAGCACAGTGTATTTCAAAGCATGAGATGAACTGAAACTGAAATTATTATCTGTTTAAAAATAAAATCAATGAGAAGTTCTGTTCTGTCTATTGTTATGCTGTGTGAGTTACCAATGTAAGATATACTTGGTGTGTCTCCAGTGCAAGGACCAAATGCAAATTCAAAACAATAACTAAGAAAAATTAAAGCTTAGAATAAAATGTCTCAAGTTTACTCAGTTGTGCAGCTGGAGATACACAATTACATCTGTTGCCACTAGAGGACCCGGTTCTCTAATGCAATCCTTTGCAGTTACCATGGTGCTGCCTGCATCCCTTCTGTTCACGCTCATCATCCGAGAGCTTCTCCCATTGGTTGAAGCCCACCAGCAGGCACCAATATCGCGATTGGCTGATGATGTGGTCATCATACTGCATGTATGGCAGTGTATGTGCTACTGAACAGTCCACCATGCAAGGTGCTTGCAAAACATATGAATGCACACACACACACACACACACACATACACACACACACACACACACACACACACACACCCCTGCCGTGTTGCAAACACTGGGGCAGAAACAAATGCATGTGGAGGAAAGTGAGTGAGGTCAGTAAATGGGAAGGAAGAATAGAAAGAAAATGGGGCGACACCATACATTGGGAAGTATAGAAAAGTGCACAGTTTCCATGGTAACTGGGAGGGGCACCGTTTTAGTGGTTGCATGTTGCAGTTTGTTAAACGTGCACACAACTACGGAGGCCGGGAGCTGACATTGGCGCATGTGAGTTCGTCACGACATCAATATTCTCAAAATAAAATTCCTTTGTTTAAAATAAAATTGTCCTTTCAGGGGTCGCTAATTAAAAAGCTTATTTTTTATTATGTGTGTGCATATTTATTTCTGTATCCCGCCGTGTTTTTTATTTTCTTTCGTTCACTAATTGTGTATACAAACACATTTAATGTTTGCTTTATTGTGAAAAATTCAATCCTGGCTGAAATTAATAAATAAGAAGCCCACTTCCTGTTTGGACTGATATGATTGGCTGATTCTAAGCGCGCAGACTCATGGGAAAGCGCGATGTTCAAATTTGTTTCCGGTTTCCTTCGGGTACGCTAGAAATGGAGCCACCTCCTAACGGGTAAAACTGTACTTTCTTATTTCATACTTAAAAAAATATACTGTTTTCTAAAGAATCTTTCCCTTATGACAACAAAGTGGCTCAATTTGATCGACTGGGAATGTCGCCGGCTCCTTTAGACGCGACACTATCCTCTGTTGTCCGTATGAGGAGACTGCCGAACCAAACAACAATCAGTAATCAAGTAGTTTAATGTTTCTCAACTTTTCGTGAAACATGACAAACTTGTAAATTGCTATACGAGACATTTTAATTCTTTAGCGTCCGCTATTCAATTTGGCATATACAGTATAGCACGGCTGCCTCTGTACTAAATCGAAATTTCACAGTTTGTTGTTTCTGCTCTTGTTATTCAGTCGTCTTCCTCCAGATTAACACAGAATCCCATATCAACACATTCAGTGTGTTATGCTCAACTCTGCTGACAAAGCGACGTTTTATCGAACGGATCTCGGAGCTTAATGATGTCTCTTAACGTGACAGAAGTGTATCCTGACAGTGGTTTGTCTTTACATTGTTATTGTGAGGGGAATCTTGAGGAAACAGCTGCAGCGTGTTTGCACAGTTTTGGTCAATGTAGGCTTGTTGTTTCTAAATAAACATTCATTCAAGTGAGGCCAGCTGATTTATCTAATGTGATACTTCTATACTATATCTTGTTTCCTCTCCACATGGGGGTTTATAAAAGTGTCAATTTCTTAATATAAGAGAACAGGGTTTAGAAAACAGTAAATGCATGAAGGGTATTTTGAATCTCTTGTTTGTCCAAAAAAGCAATGCAACAAGAAGAAGAAACTGATGTTGTGGTGGTCTGTGTGTGATTTTTCAGTGTGGTGAGGACTCCCCTCAACAGCGTCGTGGTGCAGAGGAGGAGCAAAAGCAAGAGCTACCGGCTTTCTTACCGAAGCTGCCTGGGTGCCGCCTCCCGGCTCGGCTTCACTCCAGCGTTGACGGCACGGCGGCTCAACACCAGCAGGAGAGCTCCAAGGTCACGCAATATCAGCGTGAGTCAATCCGATCCATTGTTGTCCATGTTTTCTTTATCTAATCGTTGTTCACTGTTAAACATACATGTTGATTTCTGTAGAGAGAGTGGAAACAGTGTGTTTATCTCCTCCGCCTTTCCCTTGCCATAGGAGAAGGTGAATTCAGAGCAGTTGGCCTTGCTGTTGAAAACGGAGTGGAGGCTGTCGTACGTGACTCCTCTGTTTAAGTTCCGACACACTCAGCTGAAGAGCTACTCCAGGCAGCTCTCTGCTTTTATTGCTGCGGAGAAGCAGCAGGGCCTGGCGGTGGACGTGGAAGGATCGCAGAGCGGCTTCAGGGTGTCTTTCTCTGTGGTGCAGGGAATGACGGAAACGGATGATGATGCAGAGACCGTCCTCATACAGGTGAGCACATATATTGCATATTTTCTACTCTGGAAAAATAATGCACCTCGAGATGCAGCACTTCAAGATCCGAAAGTCAGCCAAATCATTGTGGTTTAGACCAAGTAGTCATACTTGGCCTTAAAAAATTAGTCTTCAACTAGTCCTTGTAATGTTAATGTATTTGATCATTGGTGACTAAAAGACTGATTACAACTAAGCACACGGTACACTAGCAGTATCGCTCCAAAACAAAGGTAATGGGTAGATCCTGAATCTTTTACCTCCCAAAAAGAAAAGACTGTTTTGTATTGTATTTGTGTATTCTGCCTGGTATGCCCTGTGAGAGACCAAAACTGCACATTGCTGTTTGTAACTGTTACCTTTTTCCCCACAGATCCACACAAACCCTTTGTTTGCCAGGCAGGACGAACCCCAGAGGTCAGTGTGGAGTGGCTTGCTGACATGCATCAACGGCAACACGGATTACCTGCACTCCCTACCAAAAGACTTCATCTGCCTGCCGCTCTTTGGCTGCAGTGGGTCCGAGGTTCTCACCACTTTGGTCAAGTCCTGGTTCCAGCAGGCGTTCGACTGCAGCTTTGGGCCCCTGGAAATCAGCCATACCAGTCTTCAGTGGCTGGTGGCGTTATGGACTAACTGCCACTCTGAATCCGGCATTCAGCAACTCAAGATGATTTGGACTCTCCCAGTTGTGCCACCGCTGCAGATCACCTACACGGTTAACCCCCAAGACGCCTGGGAGCTGTGGAGCAGCGTAAGGAGGGATCCACAGGAGGAAAACGAGGGAGGGGAGGCGGGGACTAGTATTGATATTAAGGAGGTGATGCGGTTCGTGCAGGGGCTGAAGGGCCACTTCTACAGACATTTCAGGCTGGATCTGTCGTCAGGAAGTCTGAAACAGGTCTCGACGGCGCTGGGATCAGCCAAGTATAACGGCAGGATCAAGGTACGACTGTTCTCAAAGTTTTTCACAAGATACTTTTCACTTCTCAGCCTTTTTACCAACACGCAGGGAAAGATGAGTGTTGTACTAATATTTTTTTTCTCTGTCCTTTCAGATCTCCAACAGCAGATACATGATCACCACCCTGACACTACTGACAGAGTGTGCCCTCCTCAAAATGCCCATCTAATCAATGAAGACTTTGAACTAACAGGAAATGCAATATTGCAACAGTTCCGAGTTGCTGCCTGGAAAGACTGAACACGCAGCTATATATTACAGCCTTCTTTTTATTTTTAACCATGCAAAATTGTCTTCTTTTTTTAAATAAAAGTGAACATTCTTTTTACAACATGAAATGGAAATGCATTTTTTCCACAATATTATCTCCTTGTGTTCCTTTCAATTGGTTGTAATTATGTGTTTAGGGAAAAGTCCTTGTTTTCCAAGTTTACCATGTTAACATACTTTGTCTCCTATACTGGCAAACATGCTAAGATTCCACCCTTTCTTGTAAATACTGTACTGTATATATTTATGTCTAGCTATTTACATAATGTTGTCATTCATAATTGTAAATAAAAGTTTAAAAAAAAGTGTGGGTGATTACAAGGCTGACCATAACGTCCAGTTTGTTTTTCCAAGTCTTACTTGGTTAGACAGCACATCAAGATTTTGACTAGATTGAATAGGGTGACAGACATTACTTTTATATTTTTACATGGACGATCATTTTATTCAGGTTCCCTTTACTTAAGGCAAAAACTGGGTGTTTTCGTTCATCAACTCTTATTTTGCGAAAAACGTCCACCTATTCGCTCCTGGGGGAAAAAAAAGTCAAATCTTTCTCATCCTGAAGAACAGTCAGTCAACTTTTGATTTTTTTTATTGTTACTCAAAACAAAATTTGGCAACTTTTTCTCAAAAGACACTCGAAGTTCATACGGCTCAAATGATCAGAACAACATTAGAAACAGAGGGAATATGAGCAAACAAAACGCAAGTTGGAGACACTAAAAAAAGGTATTCAAACCAAACTTGCATCTGAAACATTACTGTATATTGCACTGGTAGAAAAAGGCAAAAAAGTAAAAACAAAAATAAGCAACTTGTGATCTACACTGTGTGTCTGATGTGGATATTTAACTACTAAATGCACAAGGACAAAAGTGAGGAATCACAACCGCTGCTCCATTATGCTCTTTAATGACAGGACTGTGTGTCTCTTGTACAGCAAACGCTCGTCCTGTCAGGAAAGTGCATTGTGGAGCAGAGGATTATGGGAATACACAATCTGTTTTTGTGTTCGTGGTCACTTTAAAATACATAAATAACATTTGGCTCTGATTTATGTATGTGATGTGTTGTATGTCAATAACAGTGGAGAAAGTACTCCAGCCAGTGTGAAAGACTTTAAAAATAGTGTTAACTTCCCACTTTCCAGCCTTCAGTGATGTTTATACAATCGTTTCTCTTGTGTGGGTATTTACAGCTCTGAAAAGGGGGCTGGCTATATACTTTCAGTGGCGCCCACACGTGCCAATTTATTAACAACATAAGATTAGCATCCACCAGGCGAATGCATGAGGGGATGGACAATCGAGACACCACTGTGCAAGTTTATGGCATATTTAGCAGTTTGGCAGGCAGCGTGCATGTTGGGCGCCCAAGAAGAGAGTCCTGCGGTACAATCCAAAAACCCTAATTCTTTACTGCCCCCCCTCATACACACTTCAAATTGGAAATAAGTAACTGCAATTGATTTAAAACTAGAACATAGTACCATCGTCACAACAGATCATGCTTTAATGCTCAACATAACCCCTCATTCAGTTCATTAAGAGATAAATCAATGCACACGAGGGGTCTCGAGAGGTAAAACAGTGGAGAGGAAAGTGACCTATGTAGCGATGTGATTCACAGTAAGTGGAGACTGTGGCGCGTGCATCAGATCTTTACGAGGCCAAACCCAGAAAGAATCCGCCGACAAAGCCGCTGGACATGACAATGTTCCTCTTTATGAAGTCTGTGGTCTGCAAAGGAGTGAAGAGGAGGAAGGAGTCGATAGGAGCTTAAAATTAACACTGATTGATCCATGAATACGGGAATAATCGCTGTGAAGAAGATTTATATATCCTGAGAGTGGATACATCACCAAATATCCATACTGGTGGCATAATATATACATTTACCATCTCTCTTCAGCCTGCTGTGTCACAGCTTATGAGTGTATTATGCCTGACAATACACTAGATGGCATTGCTGCTTTGCAGATGGAGCATTAAACCTCCACAGCCAGGTTGTCAGAGAAAAATATATGAATTTGGTGTTATAAATCAGGAGTGTAAAAGGTGGTAGGTGCCTTTTCTAGTTTACAGAAAGAAATGGTTGATTTACTTTTAGCAACATACAATTAAAAATGAGCAAACGCGTGAGAGAGAGAAAAAAGCAAGCTTTGTCACAGGTACCTTTACCTCCTCAATGAATGTGTTTATTTCAGGGACTGCTTTGTTTGCTTTCTTCTTCAGGTGCTTCTTTGCTTTGTTCACGTCCTTCTCCACTTTCTTCCAGTCCACCTGCACGTAGCCACTGTGATTGGCAATCTGCAGGGGGGGGGGGGGGCAACAAGAGACTCCTATTCAGAAATGATTCTGCACCAGGAAGATGTAATATATTTAATTATTCTTTCTTTTGTGCTGCATGGGGGGGCTACTGGCCCCTTGTTTGGTCTCAGCAACTGCATTTTCCTGTGCTATGTTGAATCACCATCTTTCTATGGAGACCTTCAATTCCCTTGAAGTAATTTATTTATTTAAATTTCACGCAAGATTCTGTCCCTAAGATGTGACTTTGAAAGGTTTTGTTCTCCTTTAAATCCATTTAGTTCAGGAAGATGTTTTTCCTGACCTTGATGAAAATGACTGCAGAATGAACCAAGATGAATCTCAGCTCAACAATAAATGAACTCTGGAGATTATAAAAATGCAAATAATTGTTTTTTTTTCCTTTCTTGCGCAACAATCGGGCTTTTCTTCATATGACTTCTTTTAAAATAACAACAAGGTCCTCCGCTCAAAGCACATTTTACACATTTTAGTTACTCAGATAGTTCAGTCTTTGGCGTAATCTACTTGTCACAAGGATATTTTCATGAGGCAAAATAAGACACTGGCAGTACTGCAACACGCCATAAGACTCCAGATGGCCAGCACCCATGTGTAGCCAGCGGACACACAATGGATGGGCTGACCATCATGCTGCGTAGCTGGCATCTTCAGTTGTCAAAGATCTAAGTAGGCAAAATATGAATCTTACTAAGGGGTTAACTTTTCCTACCACTCAGTAAATCTCACTCAGATTTACTTTAACTGTGCCATACTCATTTTCCTTCTGTGCAGTTTACACTGTATATATTATTTCTATTATTTTATATTTCCCTGTGTTTATATTGCATGTTTACTTATTTAAAACTTTGACCGATGCTTCTAATTTCACCGTCCCCCTCTGCTGCTGTAAAAGCGGCCAACGTCCCAGGTGTGGAGAATGATAAAAGGACGATCTTATCTTAATATTTAATTATTGTGGCTACGTAAGCATCACGTTACGGTTCTCTTGCCTGTAGAAGAAGGAACCCTCCACCGACAGCGGTAGCAGCGATCTTCCCAACTCTCTGGAAGACGTAACCGGCACACCTGTAAATGATGAAAAATAACACCATAGCAGATGCTGAATGAAGGTAACAGTGTGCTCAGCCTCAGCTGGTCCAGATGTGACCCAGGCCTCACCATCCAGTCACCCCTCCCATCGCGATCTGAGTGGCCACGGAATACTTCTCAGCAATCGGGCCCGAGTTGCTCCCGAACACCCTGCACCACCACTGATGCCTCCGGGCATATTCTGTCAGGTCCACGACTTCATACACCTCAACGTCGCTCTCCGGGTCGTCCGGACCTGCTGTGAGACGAGGACAAGTGCAGTTGACAAGAGAAAAATACACCAGACGGATTGGCTCTCAGATCAAAGGACTGTCTGAATGAAAGGTTTTAGACAAGGCCCATTTTTTATAGTGAACACAGGAGCTTCCGGTTCATTCTATGCAGATCAAAGGTGGCCAGTCATTCCAGGAAAGGGCCAGTGTGGCTGCAGGTTCTCAGTCCAGCCGAGCAAGAGCACACCTGCTCGGTTGGAATGAATACCTGGACACCACGGATGCGGATGACTCGAGAAGCTAGTATTAGCTGGCTAGCGTCAAATGGCTACCAATTTCAATATCGTGCACTCAAACGTTTCCTTTCAGGGCCGTCGGGGGCGTCCATATGAAGACAGTGTTCCGCTTCAACGGTCTCCGGCGGAATGCCTCATAAAATCGGGCTTTAACGCGGGTAATATCGCCGTTTTGTGAAAAACAAATGAGATAACCAACCCTCCCTCTGGTCGCCCGTCGCCATTTTGGAGAAACCAGTTTATCTGGCCAGGATGTTGACAATGCTAAGCCACGCCCACGCCGTGCCACGTCAGTTAAAAACGCTTTGATCGCGCTTGATAGGGCTCTGTAATTTAGCAACTTTATTACTAAATTGCTGTAACTTTTTTTTACCAATACGAGGAGGACTTGGAATTATGGTTGCAGTTTTATTTATTTATTTATTTTTTGCAAAGACAGGAGCTGCGTGGTTTAACCAGCATGTAAGAAAAACACGTCAATTGACATCCAAGTATCAATACATATTACAACAGACGAACTTACTATTGAATTGTGTGGAAATAATTGTATTTGTCAGGGGGAAACAAAGCTTTCGCACTATATTGCACATTGTGACAGGTACGTTTACGTAATAAATAGCTTTGGATATGCATCTAGAATAATCGCGATGCAAAAGATGAGAGGTTTGCAGGCAGAATATGCATATTCAAGATAAAAGAATGATAGAGCAGGGGAGTCATATGGTGGGATGCGGGCGCTCCCATTGGCCGAGGAGGGGCAGAGGGCGTGGCTACAGCGGCGCGTGGGTTCGCTTAGGTGACACAATTATAACAACTTTATCTCCGCGGCCGAACCGCGTTTTATTGTGAAATACTCACGTCTTGGATATTTGCACTCAGCGATTCTCATTTTAACCGCCGCACAAGATCACTTTGTGATGAACGATGTGACGTTTGAGGAGCCACCCGGAGAGCGCTTCTGTCCCCCCGAACGGATTTACTACATCGAATCGCATCTTTTCACCCTGGGAAAAAAGTTTTCGGTCGTTTTGTTTCCCTCGGTTTTCCTTCTTTGATTCGGCGGAGCCAGCAGTGTGTGCCCGCGCCGCGATTTTCCATGCAATCGTGCGGCGTGTCTCTGGCCGCCGCTGCCTGCGCTGCTGCCCGGAGTCTCGGCTCGGCTTCTTCTGGTGGTGATGAGGGAAAGAAAATGGCGGCGGGAAAAGCGAGTGAAACAGAGGAGGACTTTCCGACACTGACAGCCCCGGAGAGGGACAGTTTGGTCGGGATCGACAGGTCGGAAAAGTGGCACCGTGCACTCGCACACCCGCACACTCTGAAAATTAACCGTTTTTTCGCGTGTCGCGGGTCGAACGCGTCCCCGAGACGCCGTGCAACTGATACTGAGCCGCCTATGTTGTCTTCTTGTTTGCAGCTCACTGTTTGGATTTCAGAAGCTTCATGAAGATGGCGCCAGAACGAAGGCCCTGCTGATGAAGGTAGCCAATCTAACTGGATGTGTTTTTACAACCACGCTGCAACGCCCGAGCCACGGCACTCACTCCCACCACCGAGCAGGGCACGGCGGGGAATTTGCTCCCCAAGTAGCGAGCCAGTGTGATCGCGAGTGGCCCACTCGCTAAAGAGACCAAGGCCAGCTAGCCGCAGCCCCTCACCTAGCCTGCCAGCTAGCTCCGCTAGTTAGCAACTCTCATCCGATGAACAGCCACCCTTGCACCTGCAGCTAGCCGGGGCAGTAGCCGACTAGCTACGATCAAAACTAGCTTGTTAACGTTCACGTACGTTCATAATTGTTCGTCAACCACATTGCCCCGTTAGCCGGGGAGCCATTCCACACAACGCAGCCGTGTGTACTTGCAAACTGTGCCCCCACCAACAACACAACGTCGTCACCGCTCCGTGTAGCACATTGATCACTGGCAACACTGCACTCCTAACGAGGAAAGTTGATGTTGCAAAGTGTCGCTCTCTAACACCCCTCATTGAACACACAAGTGTCCCTGAGCGTGCTACGGTCGCGAAGGTGGACGTTACGTTAACGCAGTAGCCGTCAGCCAGGGTGCACCAAACACGGCGTTCGCGCAGACGGTGTCGGGTAAAGGGTTAGCTGCTGCTGGTGCTGCTGCTGCCCGCAGATCTTTTGCATTTTGCCCCGCAGCGTGTCCGCCACATTGTGTTTGTTTATTTGTGTGACATTGCATCGCTCCACTCTCGAGGACGCGTTCAAGTCGCGCCTCGTTTGGGAGGAGAACGCTGTGCACGAGTTGACAAACGTTACAAGTAACGTTTAATGGCTGGCTGCCTGTCCAAGATGGCGGGACGCGGCGGAGTGACACTGATCGCTGTACGACCGATTTGATATGAATGATATGGTCGTACGTGTGTGTGTGTGTATGTGGGTTTTTTTTCTTCAAGTGTTGTTGTTCAGCCTCTCGTATGTTCACGGCGCCGTTTGTGAAGGCGCGTATCCTCTCGCAGACCCAGCCGGTGTCAGGATCCTTTGTTTACAGTTTTTAATTGCTCGTTTTGTTTCTGCGTGCGCCCCTGGACCGGAGAGCTCCGTGCCCAGTGTGCCCCCGTGCTAATCGCAGTGCCGGTCTAACAAAGGGCAAAGCCCCTCTTTTGGGGGTGGGTGGGTGGGGGGGATTTATCTCGGATCTAGAGAAGATGGTGCTCCCTGACAGCTCTTTTTCTTTGGGGGGGGGGGCATCCACGAATCCGCTCGCTAGGTGGTGCGGGACACCCAGGGAGTGCAGCCACGCGTCCGGCGTTAGCTGCAGAATAAGACTGGCATGCGATGCAATCAGTGTTGGCCCGATGATTTGTTCGTGTTTACTTTGGTAATACGCCTTTAAAAGTGCTCACCATCCGACCTGAAACGGCTGAAAAGTTTTGTTCCGTGTCGCACCCTGTGCAAATCAGCCCTGTCACTCAGAAAACGTGACCGCTCTTGCTGTAGCCGAGTGTTATTTTGTGCCTTACGCAACCCATGAGTTGCTGCTGGCATTGGTTGTCATGGCGGGCTGTTACCATTTGTCATTGTTCAAAGCCAAAAATCGTATTTTGTTGCCAGGTGCTCCTGTTAACCTCTAACATTCGCACACCTTGGTACGAACAGAATGCAGGTCCATGGACCTGAAATGATACAGTTACATCAAGATCTACACTGTTACATCAGTCTTAGCATGCATAGGTCCCCTGCCAACCACACAGTAATCACCAAACAAAAATATGTTGAATTACGGCTACATACAAATTATGCCTGTTTAATAACTTGCACTGCACACAATGCATTATGCTTACCATATGATTGGTTAATCTAAATAAGCTGTACATTGGGTCTCTATAAACGTTATTGGCTGCAAAAGTTAATGTATTGCTACACCACATAACACCATTTCCTGATTGGAATTTCATACTTTTTTTCATATTTGCATTAGGTTGTGTACATAACACCATTTCCTGATTGGAATTTCATACTTTTTTTCATATTTGCATTAGGTTGTGTCTATATTCCTATAGAATGCGGAAATAATGATGAGAAATCGTTTTCTGATCAATATAAGCTTTAGATTGTCTCTAGCCCTGCTATTTGCGGAGACGCCTCGGGGAGAAAGGTGGACGTGTTTTGTTGACCTTTGACTGATCAGCTCCAAAAGTGAATGATCTGGAGATATCCTCCCAAGTGATATTTCCACCGAGTTCGGAGAAAATCCGTCAATGTATTTGTAAGTTATTTTGCACACACACATACTGATGTGCGAACGCAAAACCATGCTTTTCAACAAGCCAGGAAAACAGCTCACTCCAACTCTTGTGACTCCAGTGTCATATATTCCATATTTGAGTCTGCTGAGTTATCAAAACAAAGTTAGTATTCGCCAACTGTCTAATTTCATCACATTCTTTATTTAAGCATTTTAAGGGTTTGATCCTTCATTTCTGATCACAGCGTATTAGTTTTGAGGGCCTCTCCAGTCCGGCACTTTGCAGTGGTCGCGTCACTGCGCACATGCAGATAACATTGGGTTCAACATTGCTGACAGAACTAGGTCACTATCACCACCAGTAACTAGTATGCAGTGACTTAAACTTTGAGGATGCGCTTTCAACGTGGCTGTCCTCATTTTTATCATTGAGGTATAGGTGATAATGTTTGTGTGTCTGTTACACAGGAAGTAGGGTGTCTTTGGGTTAAATCCTTGATTGATCTGACCGATGTCCTGCTTGGGTGACGTTTGCATGTTCCCCCGGTGTTTGCGTGTGTTTCCTCAAAGTCAGGAAGTCCATTCCAAAACACATGCTTGTTAGTGATTGAGATTGCTCTTAAGTTGCCCTTGACCAAGGCGCTGGCTGTGCACTGTGCTGTGTCTGACCTCGGTGCTGAAATGGTTAAGAGAGGATAGGTTTTCCCGCAGGGTTTAATAGACTATAACTCGAATAATAATATTCGCAAAACAGCCATTTTAGCATGCTGTTTGATTCAAGCATGCACACGGTGCAGAGACGTTTGGTGTTAGATTTGTAAGTTGGTCATTGCAGTCTGTTTATTTATACCATGCTGTAGAATTAGCACAAAACTGGACACATTTTGTTTAACTTGACTTTTTAACTCTGGATATTTTGTCATGTTCTGTTGTCTCAAAACAAGATCCTAGTTTAAATCAGTCAGACACGCCGGCCTCCTTGAAAGCTAACACATCCGACAGCACCATAGCAACACGTTAACAGTTCCAGCCACATCACTTACAGCGATGTGAAAATGTTTTTGATAAGTTAACAGCGCTGTTTTGCGAAGAAGCGCAGCTGATGATGGAGAAACGTGTCGCTGAGCGACAGTGTTTCATCAGTTTCCACGATGGGCGTTTTCATTTAGTGTTGTATTTTGTGCAAGATGCATGCAAATTTGTAATTCAATGCATTGTACCAAAAGAATATCGTATCACCTTTTGTCATATCCCCAACCCAACCCCGTGCAGGGTGTGAGATGTTCTCCCTGGGCCCCAACATGTTCACATTGTTGTGTAATGCTGGCTAGTTTATTAGTCTGTGTCTGTTTGACCTAATTCTCAACTCCTGTTCATTTTAATTGCTGATAACAGTGTTTACATTGTTTGTTTTAGTCTGTGGCTAAAAGGGTGTGCATATTGTTATGGTAATCGTGCACCTAGATACAGCTGTATTAATGGTTTATACATACCCTCTCCAAATCCGTGCAGCTCCTCAGAAATGTAACACATATATGTACATGGGGACTGCAAGAACTGTGATTGGCCCTTCCAATGAAAAACCCTCTGCTCACCGTGATCCCTGTTCTCTGGCACTGAATGAATGACGGAATGTAAACACAGACACTGCATGTAGCAGAGGTCTCCTATTCATAAATGGGACGGCTCAACTTCACATCATCACAGGAAGTTAATTGAACGGAATAAAAGCACGACAGGACCTGAAGTCCTCTCGTATAAATTAAAACCCTTCGACTGTTCTTAATGTGGGACTCCTGTTGGCCGTTTTTGAGTATTAAACCCAGCTTTAGGAACGATTCTTACCTGAGACTGTGCCACTGAGTCAACCCGTTGAAGCAACGACCCCCAAGTCATCTGTGATCATGAAAGAGGCCTAGCTGTCTGAACAGTTTTGTTCTTAGGACTCGTCTGTCGTCGTGCAGTTTCTACATCCTCATGTCTGTGGAAGGAAGAACTGGCCTTTATCATAGGTGACGGGACGGCAACACCTGACCTACCAAGGACAAACAGCAGGCGTGTGATGAAGGTTACTTCCCTGGAAAAAGCATTTGAGGTTGATAGTCCATGAAAACCGTTTCTTAACTCGTCTGCATGAACCTGGAAACCTTTTCTGGGTTTAACTCGTGCAGCTGCCTCTCCTTTGCTCTGAATGGCAGAATGGCGCTGGGCACCAGAGTCCAGCCGAGTTAATCTTTGATGTGATCTCAGTGTGGCACCAGAGACACGTTGATTGCCAGCGCGGTCACTGGTGTATTTGTTTGCCCAGGTCGGGGGAAAGAACTTGGACAATATGCTGAAAATCTCCAAACACCGGCATTCCTGACACAAAACAGGGAACGTTCCCCAGGTGCTGCATCAGCAGTTTCCCAAAATAGTTGGGAGTGGCCAAATGCACAGAATAAATTTCCCCTCAGGATTAATGACAAGGCAGTAACTTTTCAGCAGTGTCAGTCGTGATATATGATGATGGTGCACGCCTGCATGGAGTGTACGAACATATAGTGGCTCTAAATTCATTTGGTTCAATGGTGCTTTACGCACTAGATCTCGTTGTGTGATTCTCGTTCTCAGCTGCAGCTCTACCTGTTTTTATCAGGGCAGGAAGAGCTGTAATACAAGACGTATAAATATAAAAACGGCCTCAAGCGTCCTTATCTACAGCAGATTTCATTCCAGTGAGATAGGGCTTGATATTTATCTGCAGAAAATAATTTGAGTCCGCTCAGCCAGAGATCGGAGAGCTGACGTCAGCCGTGCCGTGACTTTCAAAAGTTCTCTGTGACAATGCCCTCTGTGATTTTCTCCCTCGCTTTCTGTGCCAGTACAGTGCATTTATGCATAACCGACAGATGTTTTTATTTTCTTTCCCTTCGTTTCAGGCTGTTCGCTGCTACGATTCGCTCATCCTTAAGGCCGAGGGGAAAGTGGAGCCGGAGTTATTCTGCCAGCTCGGCCACTTCAACCTCCTCTTGGAGGATTACCCGAAAGGTGAGCAATTTCCTCTTTGTTGAGCAGTAACCCAGTCCTTACACGTTTCTGCCCAGAGATTAGAGATAAACACCTTGATTACCATATCTCTGAGGGACCATCCCCTGACTTCTGAGCACCCAGTGAATCTAAGATTCAAAGTTTGCTTAACTTTTGTTTCATCTTAAGCGACTTATCATCCGCTGCGCACACCGCAAAAGGCATCTGCTGACATGCAGCGGTCTCCATTCCAGCTTTCCCATTAAGACCTGACTTTTCACAATCGTTTCATAATTTGTCTTCCCCCTCCTTTTTTAATTACAGCATTATCGGCATACCAGAGGTACTACAGTTTACAGTCAGACTACTGGAAGGTAAGACAAACAAACACATGTGCCTGCATGCTCACTTTTTCATTCAGGTAGCGCGCGCACACACACACACACACACACACACACACACACACACACACACACACACACACACACACACACACACACACACACACACACACACACACACACACACACACACACACACACACACACACACACACACACACACACACACACACACACACACACACACAGTTTTTCTCTCATTCCCTTACACAGGAAGCTTGCATGATCTCAGTCGGTTTAGGCGCTGGTGTACCGTGCGGTTTTGAGTTTCATGTCAGAGTCATTTTGAACTCTTTTTCCTGGTAAGGTGACACTTTGTGGTCAGACTGATATGCTCAGTGTTTTTTTTTCTATACGTGCGATAAACAGTTACTGTATGTAAACGTGTATAGCACGTGTTTACAAGGATAGGAGGGTTGAATCCGTCTTTTTCCACCTGTATCAATGAAATATTTGTAATAATGACCTTGCATCCTCTTCCATGCCACCCAGAATGCTGCCTTTCTGTATGGCCTGGGAATGGTCTACTTCCACTATAATGCCTTTCAGTGGTGAGTATTAACTTTCTTTTTCTATTTCATCTGCATCAAATCATTACACACTCATTTTTTATTGCAAACGGTAAAAACAAGCCTGTTGCTTAACAGCAAAATAATTGTTAAATGTGGGCAAATAAGAGTGTTTTCTTTTTTTTGTCTTGCTACCAGCTTAAAAAAAAAGACTTCCTTTTGATCAAAGCTGCCCTACAGTTTGTTGTTTCCATGGTAACCCCACAACCCGCGAGGACTAGGTTCTGTCTGAATTACCAATAAGAATCAGTCGGCTTAAACCCTCAGGACAGATGATAAATCTTGGGATGCCATTATGGGCTGCTGGGAAAAACGCACGGTCAGAAATACATTTCAGGAGTCATTATTCCTACCTGCTCGCTACATTTCTAATGGCACCTCAGCGGCTCTCTCCACGGCAACAGCAGTTGATTCAGATGAAAGGGGGTGACTCTCTCAGTTATCGTGGAAGGAACATCTTTAGTATTCAGTTCAAGATAGCGCTCACGCAGCGTGACTTGAATGAGCGCCGACCGTCTGACCAACAGAATGTGGCGCAGCTTTGGTCGCGTTCGCAGCACCCGGCGCTCGGTTCCTCTGCTCCAGAACAAGAGGAACAAATGTTAACTCTACAGCGGGTCCAAGATTTATCACAATCCAACTGGAGCTCAACGTGGTCTCACAGTCTCACTCTGTCTGCTCGCTCTGCTATTGGTTCGATTCTTCATCATTTCTTCATGCCTCCCGCAGGGCGATCAAAGCATTCCAGGAGGTGCTGTACATTGACCCAGGGTTCTCCCGGGCCAAGGAGATCCACCTTCGCCTGGGTCTCATGTTCAAAGTCAACACAGACTACGAGTCAAGCCTAAAGGTAGGGCCAACTCGAGGCTTTCACACCCATTCCAGGGTTAGAGTCGTGGATTACAGACATCTCAATACGAGTCCTCTCAGCACTTGTGAAATTGTGATGTGATAACGCTTGTGATAATAAACCAAATGTCTAAAAGAAGCAGTGTTGGCTTTGACTGAACCCTGCAACATTTTCTCTCGCAGCATTTTCAGCTGGCTTTGATTGACTCCAACCCCTGCACTTTGTCCAAAGCTGAAAGTAAGCTACACCGTATTTACTTGCATTATCTAATTATTATATGCATTACATTACATCATGATATTTTAATTTCACTGGAAAGATTTTGGGGGCGAATTGTGACCCTACTAGGAGCAGGCCTGTTTTGACGGAGACACAGAGAGCGAGACAAGAAGCGCCGCACAAGTTTTTCAATAATGCAACGGCACAAAACACTAAGTTAGAAACCTCGTGTTATTATTCATTGTTTTCAAAATTATGGTTCATTGTGAGACTGTTGCATGACAAATTAGATGATGGCAGGCCGCCACCGTCTAGTCAGATTCCTGACAGTTTGCCCACAGGGTAAGGAGGGGACACTGTTCGCTCTTGTACTGAGGCACCTAGAGGGAAACTTAGGTGAAGAACTTTGCGCAGACTTTTTATTGACTTTTCATCTGGGTTTTTTTTTTTTTTTTGTGAAAGTTTGCAGCCCAGTCCTTGGTGAATCTGTTGAAAACTGATGTGACCAATCTTACCTTCAAATTAATGTGGTAAAGACAATAACAACTGTTCATGAGTTAGCCTGCACATCATGCACTGTGTGCCTTCACGCTCTTTTTTTATTGATTTGCTACTTTGGCAATCTTGGTCTTGAAAATAAGACGAAATTTGAGCAAATGGACGGGCTGCGTCGTAAACTGACCTTCAGCACCGTGTTCATGAAGTGAGGGTCATCTCAAAGGCACAGACTGTCGTCTTGGACTCTCATCCTTCTTTACATGTTGAGTTCCAGCTATTGTTTGTGACCAAGGACTTATTGGGTCATTTTTCCCCATGATTCATGTTGGCAGTGCAGGAGATATGGATCTTGCGCTGTGCTGTTGTATGCATGAAACGCCACGCACACTTAAAGCAGGCAGTGTGTCCCGAGCCTTAGATGTAATGTTCAGCTGTGGAGGTTCAGTCTGGTATTATTTAATATGCCGCTGCCTTCTCATCTCTCCCGCCCCGGTACCTGTTACCTTGGCGACAGCAATATCCTTTTTTTTTTTTTTTTGCCCTGCCTCTTGCTGTTTGCCTTTGCCTCACTTTGTGTCCCCCTCATTCCTGTTCTCTCTGATGCACACACACACACGCACACACACACACACTCAGCAAGGGCAGCCCCTGTCTTTCTTCTCTCTCTCTCCCTCCCCTCGCCTCTCCTCTCTCTCTCTCTCTCCCCATCTGCTGAGAGTCACTCAAGCAGCTTAGATCAGACACTGCAGCGCTCCAGACAAAGGAAGGTGCTGCCATGAGCGCAGCTACCTTATCTGCTCTGTTACACTTGATGTGGACAGGAAACCTTTTTGGTGTCTTAACACCTATTTACTGACAACGCAGCGTTCACTTTTTTCAAAAGACTTAGGGGAGGACGAAGTCTGAGATGGGAACCTGTGGGGAACCTTCCTTAAATGCTAAATCACCTCCACCTAACCTGTTTCCACTTCTTCTCTTCCACAGTTCAGTTCCACATTGCTCATTTGTATGAGATTCAGGTGAGTGCTCTTTGCTCTTATTTTATTTAACCTTTCTTCGGTGACGTTTTGCTCCCAAGGACACAAGGCATTTTGTTTTTATTACTGTCATTTGTAATTTTGAGCATCAGCGTCGCATACTGATTGAGTGTCCTGTGCTGAGGCTATACCTCGTAACCCAGCTACCACTGTTAAATCTCAGGGCATCTCTATGCTGGGGAGGGGAAAGCCTTGTTTTTTTTTTGGTTTTTTTGTATCTCGCACCAGGTGCTGACAAATTGAGGTGGGAGCGGGGCGCTTGCATGAGTGGGTGGTATTCGGGAGGGGATAGGAGATTACTCTCAGCCGATCAACGGGGTTGCCACGGAAACAAGAAAGTCTGTCTCCCCCCTCTTTTGTATGCTGGTGGTCTCTCTCTCTCTCACTCTCTTCATTTCGGTTTCAGTGGAGAGGTACAGTAGCTCTCGCCAGCTTTCGGAGTAGCGGTGCTTCACGGCTCAAATCAAAACACAGCGCCGCTCTGTCGTTCTCATAATGAACGAGCTGCGAATATTTGGATGTGTCTGAGTTTGGAGAGGGTGGGAAAAGGGCCATCGAGATTATTTTAGTTTCGATATGCTGCACAATTTGAATTGAATCTATGATGGTATAAACAACTTCATCCTTTGTAATTGGTGTTTTGTTCCCGCTTGTCTCCCCTCACCACCCTCTTCACAAACCTACTCATTTCTTGTTAACGTTCCCTCTCCCATTGCCCGCTCTGTCCCCCTCTGTTCCCAATATCCAGAAGAGATACCGGGCTGCCAAGGAGGCCTACGAGAGCCTTCTGCAAACGGAGGATCTTTCTGCACAGGTGAAGGCCACTACCCTGCAGCAGCTCGGTAAGTTTGATGGTGTGTGCGCTGACATTTGCAAAAATGAGGCAGTGTGGAAAGTTCTGCTTTTTGTCTAAGATGGTCTGATTCATTTGACGATTTCCAGGCTGGATGCATCACACCGTGGAGCAGCTCGGGGACAGAGCCAGCAGGGACAGCTATGCCATCCAGTGTCTGCAGAAATCTCTGGAGGCCGACCCCAACTCTGGACAGTCCTGGTACTTCCTTGGGAGGTACGAAAAATGTGATGTGTAAATGAGGGAAATATGCAGAAAGACTGTATTAACCCAACCATCTACCTATCAGTTGCTTTTTATATTTCATGTTTTGAAATGTTTACCGTGTCTGTAGCACAACCCCTGACAGCCTGTGTCTCCTGCAGGTGCTACTCTAGTATTGGGAAGGTCCAGGACGCCTTCATCTCCTATCGGCAATCCATAGACAAAACGGAGGCCAGTGCTGACACCTGGTGCTCTATAGGGTAAGCATCATTAAGGCTGAAGTAAGCCTCTATGGACAACTGAGGACATTTTGGAATAACCCATATCCTTACCTTTTTCTTTTCAATTAAAAAAAAACAATTTGGGTGCTTCAATCACTTATTTATTCCCCTTTTATTTCCATTGTTCTTTGCATAAAATATTGTCTGTCCTGGTCCTGCCCTCTCCTTGTCCCCTCAATTCCCAACCCCTCAACCTCCCGTCCCCCTCAGGGTGTTGTACCAGCAGCAGAACCAGCCCATGGACGCGCTGCAGGCCTACATCTGTGCCGTGCAGCTGGACCACAGCCACGCCGCCGCCTGGATGGATCTGGGCACGCTGTACGAGTCCTGCAACCAGCCGCACGATGCCATCAAGTGCTACATCAACGCCACACGCAGCAAGGGCTGCACCAACACCACCGCGCTAACCCACCGCATCAAATGCCTGCAGGTGGGTGGAGACAGGAATTTAAAGCGGACGGCGCTCATACCGTGGCTGTTTTGGATGCAGCTTCAATCTGATTATTACATGACGAACAAAGATAAATGCAGTTGCATCTATTGCGGCCCCCAGGTCTTTTTGCCCGAAGGCAGTATAACAGTTCGTGAAAACTTTGTTGACGTCCAGCATTTTAACAAGGCTCACGTCAGCGCGTTTCACAGCTGGCGTACCGGCACAAACAAACAAGCATCAAATATTAATAGGGATTTATATAGCAGATGCTGATCCATTGGAGGAAAAAAAATGCCTTGGTCAGGTTAGGACATCCCAAAACCTGCCTCATGTCGATTGTGGGGACACATGAGAATTGCTTGAAAACATTTGGCGAGGTCCAATGCAAGCTGATGCTTGGCTTCCTCATCTGTAGCAGCATCTTCCTCTCCTGAACCTCCCCAAACCTAAAACTCCCTTCTGGCAGCATAGGGAGGAAATAATGTCGTTTCTACGGGGTTTTCCTGTGCACCCCCGACTGCCATCGCACTCTCCTGCCTCTTCCTTTTTCTTTATTAACGTCCCCGTCGGGGCCACAACTGTGTCCATATATTAATCCGCAGGGATCTGATTATCCTATTAGGCCCAGGGAAAACTTTAGCATCCAGGGGACTGAAATCCAAAATGATTTAGAATCCAGGACTTGTCCGGTGGCATTTATTTATTCCCCCTGGCTTTATTACCTCCCGGTCTTTCTAGAGCTTAACTTGACCCTAACTGCCCGATTCAAACCTTGTGCTGCTTATGCTGCAGAAAAATAAACACTGTAGCGCCCCCGGGGAACAATGGAAGCAAATAACCATAGATTTAACAACTGGGGTTCTAAAAATCCCCATACCTCATGTGTTGATTTATTCATCCCTTTTTTTTTTGTCCAAACAATGTCATTTTCCTTTACATATGCATGAAGGAATGTTGCATTTGCCACCAGTTGATGTAAGCATAAATTCACAGCATATGTGCTTGTCTTAATGGACCTATGATTGTGTTTGGGATTACTGCTGCTGAATGTCGTGTGGTTGATTACTGTACATGAAAACCGGCATATTACCCAGCCAGAGACACAAGTGAGCGTATCGCTGTCAACTTGGCTTCACTTGTGTTGTAACCTCTATACCTATTTGCCATTGCTGATCATTTCCTTGTTTTGAGGTCATCGTTTCCTTTTCTTTTTTTCCTTTTCAAAAAGAAAGCCTTGTGTTTTTATTTATTTTTTTTTGTTTTTGTTTTTTCACGTCGTTCTCCATTCCCCTAGGCTCAGTTGAGTAACCCCCAGCTCAGTAGCCTACAGGGTAAAAGTAAAATGCTCCCTCTTATTGAGGAGGCATGGAGTCTGCCAATCCCAGCTGAGCTAACCTCCAGGCAGGGAGGCCTGAGCAGTGCACCACAGCAGGTGAGACACCAGATAGAGCAACTTACACTCCCTCCCCATCCCCTCCCCCCCCACCCCTTCCTTTTGACTGAGCGCACACTCGGACACAGAGACACATACTCGTGATGTACATACCTACAGGTCAACACAAGCGCATGCACTGTACATGGGTAACACTAGCGCTTAACCGCACCTCCCGCGCACTGTACGATGTCCAAAGAAGCTGACGACACGCACGGCAAAATGTCCTGCTTTTTCTCTCCACTGCAAACGCGAACGCTGTCACACATGACTTCTGCCTCACAAGAACAGGAAGTGAAAGTCACGCTTTGGTTCAATTGGCTACTTGTAATTCGTCCACGGCGGCTTCATGGCATCTGTTTTGGAATGCGGAGGTTCTCCGGGCCAAGTGTTACCCAGTCCCACACTCGCTCTCTTCCCCACAGCGCAGCCGTCACCCGGCTTCACCCATCACGCGGCTTCACCCATCACGCTCACCGCAAGTCAATTTTTTAGACGTGCGAAGAAAGCACATTCCTTCCCCATTCAATTTCTCCTTTTATCAATCCTTTTTTCCAATCAAATGTGTTATTAAGGATTACACCCCCTTCGGTTCACTTACAAATCCTGGCCAACTTTGTTGAACCTGTTTGCTCCTAATCTGCTTTCCTTTTGACGAGGAGAAATTTCCTCTCTGATGAAATTAAAGCTCTAATGCTGAGTCGAGTGGCCGTGTTTCGTTTGGCCTTTTTTTTGCCTTTTGGCCCCTTCTGCCCCGGTGTGATTGGTGAGGTCGTGCTGGCGTGAAGTGCGCCCAGGCTTCCCACTGGCTCTGCCCATCTTCTCCCCCTACCCCACCCCACCGTCAGTAGTTGACCATAGATGTCCTGTCAGCTCACAAAGCCACAGCAACGCCCCCTAGTGACCCATCAACACTCTCCACTCATTCACGCTCATCATCACACAGTAGATGTGGTTTCTGTCGTGTCCCGTGTGTGTGTGTGTGCGTGCGTGTGCGTGGTCATTGTCGTAGTATTGACCTGTGGCGTTGGAATATGTCGATTTGGCAGCTTTGACTTGGTGAGAGTCATTTCACCGTGAGGCCGTGACCCGGGATAGATAGATGTGAAATGGGTCAGATGTGACTTAATGTCTTTGATTAAATGATGAGAGAATAAAACTTTCGCAGATATAGACGGTGTATATTTTCAGCGCTCTCGGGGAAAAGAGAGAAATTAAATTAGAGTCACATCAGTCACATCTGGCTCATAGGCTCCCTCAGGTAACGGTAAGGCTCTCGGTGTGTGGACCGTTTTTTTGCCTTTAAAGGGGCCGACTTTTACGCTATTGTGCCCTCAAACAGCTGCAGTTCCCTCCTTTAGACATTGTCTGAAAGTTTAACGCACTGAATCGCTGTGAAGAACTGTATCATCAAGGGTCACCGTGACAACGCCCGAGCGCTGCGTGTGTTGATGAGAAGCAGTAGTGGTACATTCCTCTAAACGGGAGAAATCCCCCTGTGGCTGTTGTTGCCCTATGAAGCAACACCTCCGGATACACAGGAATGTTTTTGCTCTACTTGTCCTGCTTGTTTGTTTAAGCACCGACACAAATTGACGATATCGCTCTCCTTTTTTCTCTCTTCCTTGTTCTCCATCCCCTGCTTATTCTTTTTGCCCTCTGACCTCACCCTCTTGCCGTACCTCTTCCTCCCTTACACCTTGATAAATGGACATGCTTTATTGCTTTTTCTCCCCCTGCGCTCGCTACATTTCATTTTCCATCGTCCACTTCCTTCTCCTTTTTTTGCTCTTTTCCACCTCCTCCTGTTTTCTGTGGCCTTCATGTGCTTTTTTTTTTGTTTCCCTTTGCCTGCTCCTCTGCCATCCCTTCCTTCTCCAGGCGTGTAAGCCCAATCACAGCGCAGAGGGAGGGGGCTCGGGTCAGGCTCTGCCCCCTCACCTGGGCTCGCTGGGCCAGGCGGAGGACCAGTCCTGCCCAGCCAAGAGGAGGAGAGCCTCCAGCCCCACCAAGGTAAATCCAGAAGCGGCAACATCGCTCAACTGCAAAGTTACACTCATGTATTTTAAAGTCTGTGTCCTGAATTCGACCTTTGCACCTTTTAAATGTTATGGGGTTTTTTTCTTTCTAATGTTCAGGGTGATTTATGGGCCAGTAATCCCGCACAGCCAGTTCCCAACTGGTACCTCTCCCCGCAGAAATTACAGGTCGGTAACGTCTCGTTACTTTATTTTATCTTAATGATCCATTTTCCATTCTTACATTTCATGGGGGGGTTTTGTCTGCCGTCTGGCTTCAGATGCTGGAACAGTTGCGGAGTAACCGCGCCAGCCTGAAGCCGCCGCAGCTTCAAATGTTGGAACAGCTGGAGGCGCAGCTCGCCATGATGCAGCAACACCAGAACCAGGTAAAAAAAACCCACACGCACACACATACATTCTGCGTTTTGTTTCTGCCCGTCTCGTATGACGGGAAGGGTTAAAACAAAGCATTTCATATATGTAACCCACACCGACGTATGCTTGATCCACCACAATCTTCACTTTAGATGACATAAACATTCGTATGTGCTAGATGAAGGCATAAACCAGAATGTGAGCGCAAATTCAGTCACTAATTTAGAGAGTTTAAAAAAAACACTGCATAATTAATGGCGCTTCAGTAGTATTCAGATGACTCGGTCTCAAGATGTGTGGGCGCGTAACACTACGAATAGACGTGACTGCTGAGGAAGTGAATGTAACTCAAAGGTCAGATCCTAATTTTTGAGCTCTAATTAAATGTCAGTGTTTTAAGGTCACCATGTTTTCTTCCACAGATGAGACAGAATGCCTCAGGAGGTCAGGTGCGTCCCTCTCTCCCCAACGGCCCCACCTCCAACTCCCTCCCCTCCCCCAACCCCAGCCTCCACCCAACCAGGCCCCACCTGGGACCCCACCGGCCCCTGTGCCCGCCACAGCCACTGGCCAACGGGCCCGTGGGCCCCGGGCCGCAAGGGCCCTCGGACTCCCTCGCCGTGGGCGATAGTAGTAAGATTAGTAGTTTCAGTAGTAGTAATAATCAGCCAGGGCCCTCGGGGTCCAACGGAGACGTGCCTTACCTGCAACCTGCCGGCAGCGGCGACGCAACACTGCTACCTCACACCTGCACAAGCACGCAAACACGGGACGCCACGCCGCACCAGGCCCTGCACCTAAACACCTCTCAGGTGAGACGTAAACCTCTGCTAGTGCTAGTGACCGAGCCGGCACGTGTCCAAAAAGTTCAAACTCGCTCTGGCAAGTTGTCTGTTGCTTGTCCTGTTTGTTGACATCAGAAACAAGTTGCCCATGCTCTTTGTTTTACTGCTTCTCTAAACAGTGTCTGTCTTCTTCCTTCAGGGGCTTCAGAGAGGGTCTATTCCACATGCGATGGGCTCCAACAGTGAGGGGGCCCCCTCTCACTCGCAGACCCCCAACTCCACTGCCCCTGTGCACCCCAACAATCAGGTTGGACATTCCACTAACGCCCCATCGCCACGGCAGCAGCCTCACAACCACCTCCCATCCCCACCCTCCCTCCCGCACTCCTCTACCTCAGGTGGAGCAGCACCCGGTGCGTCCGCTACCAAAGATAGCAACACCACAGCCGCCCTCGCCACGGCAGCCGCATCCCTCGGCAACGGCGGCACCGAGGGCAAGATGCCATCGCCATTGCCACCGGCGGATGGCAAAAAGGCTCTGGCGGACGGCCTCGCCAATCACGTCCACTCTGGGGATGGCGGCAGGGCGGCAGAAGGCGGCGAGAAGCCGAGCCTTAGCGCAGACAATCTCAGACTATCTGCCCTGCTGGCGGTTGGGAAGGGCCCCGGTGGGGTTGAGGCGCCGTCAGAAGGGACCGCATCCACCACCGCGTCCACCACGTCCGATTCCCACAAGAAAGTCAACAACATCCACCCGGCCGTCTTGCCCTCCACCCCCCACGCACAGGGCAGCTCGGCTGCTTCCTCGCCCATCTCTGCCATGTCCACCGCCACGCCCTCACCCAAGTCCACAGAACACACGCAGACTGGTATCCACAGTCCCGCCGCCACAACCACCACCACCACCACCACGACGTCTGCTGCGCCGGCTGTGAACGGTAACGGCAAAGGAGGCATCTCTGAGGACTCTCAAAGCCCGCTGAAGGCCGAGCCGCCCGCCGTCGCGTGTCTTAAAGCCACGCCCCCACACGGACACGGCTCGTCGTCGTCATCCTCGTCATCTTCAGTGTCCATCTACCCGAGCTCCACAGACGTGCTGAAGGCCTGCAGGTGAGTCTGAGCTGCTTCATAGTAGATCAATCCAGTTTCCTAAAATTGTACAGACATGCAGTTGAGTTTTGTACCTCGTTGTATTTTACAGTCGGTGCAAATGAGGACAGGCACCAGTTGAACCATGTTTTAGTTTTGACGATGTCTCCTCCCGGTGGAGCAGCAGAGTAACTGCACCACCACAGCCAACTGTTACGTAACTGTAACCAACACTGAAGGCGACTGGGCAGTCTTGTTGCCATGCAGATATTATTCCTTCGATTTCTTTCCTCTGTTCGGTTTACATTTGATTGGTCACATGTGGCGTTACAAACCTGCACATAGTTGATCAGCTGGACGATGGAGTCGACGAGTCTAGCGAGGATCCTACACTTTCTTTTACTCGTGCACTGTTTCTTGCCACGACTGAAAACATTTCCTGCGTTCTCCGTAATGCAGAAACCTGGGAAAGAACGGTCTCTCCAACAGCAGCATCCTCCTCGACAAGTGCCCCCCGCCCCGGCTGCCCCCTCCGCCCTCGCCGGCCCTGCCCAAAGACAAGCTCAACCCTCCCACACCCAGCATCTACGTGAGTGATCGCCCGGAGCGAAGCGAGCGACTTGGACTGTGTCATGAAACATTCACTGTTGACCTATAAGTCATCCTGTTTTCTGTCTGAGCAGCTGGAGAACAAGAGGGATGCGTTCTTCCCCCCACTGCACCAGTTCTGCACAAACCCCTCCAACCCCGTCACTGTCATCAGAGGACTGGCTGGAGCACTCAAACTGGGTAAAGTTCACGATATAACGCAGCATAACACCAAAAACTGTGACGACGGTGAGTTATCTAATCTGGTTGGCTGTGTGCTTCTCCGCAGACCTGGGTCTGTTCTCCACGAAGACGCTGGTGGAGGCCAACCCCGAGCACCTAGTGGAGGTCTGGACTCAGCTCTCGCAGCCCGCGGACGAGAACTGGGACCCGGCCGGCACCAAGAAGATGTGGCGCTGCGAAAGCGCCCGCGCCCACACCACCATCGCCAAATACGCCCAGTATCAGGCTGCTTCCTTCCAGGAATCCCTGCGGGTCAGTTCTGCTCTTTTAACCACGTTCCTCCTGGAGTCTGAAACATATTCAGGACTCACGTTTTGCAGCAGCTCAAGAGAGACTGAAAGAAAATATTCAGTTGTAATATATATTTATATATATATATATATACATAAATATATTCCTGTTTGTTTTCAGGAGGAGAACGAGAAGAAGGCACTAAAGGAGCCCTCAGACGCGGAGCCAGCATCGGCAGAGAGGTACCTGAAGTTGGTCTTTGCCCTAAATTGACCTCACTTGGATTTAGTTTTTCCTTTAAAAGCTCCAGACTTTTACATTTTATTTGCTTTGGTTTGGTTTGGCTGAATTGTTTTTAGGTTTTGAAAGCAAAACAATATGCAGCATGTGAGCCACCACCCAAGTCATTATATTTCAGACACTATGTCATAACGGTTGGCACCTCTGCTCTGAGTTTCTGCTACATCCTCTGTTTTTATTAAATTCTTTTTTGGTTTAACTTCACGCAGACGGGTTAAACTTTTTTTTTTTTTTTTTTTTTAAATTCACTAGATGTATTTTTGGAGGTCGTGACCAGATTAAACCGGCTGTATGTGGCTGATTTTTTTAATTCTCTCCATGTGTGTCGTCAGTGTTGCACGCAAGAGACGGGGACCCTTAAAGCACATCAAGTTCGGAACCAACATCGACGTGTCGGACGAAAGGAAGTGAGTGTGGATTTCACCGCAAGACGGCGACCAATGAAACTTAATTCAATTTCAAACGCCTGCTCATAATCCCGTCATGTCCGATCTGTACCAGGTGGAAGCAGCAGCTCCAGGAGCTCAGCAAACTGCCGGCCTTCGCTCGGGTCGTGTCCGCCGGCAACCTGCTCAGCCACGTGGGCCACACCATCCTGGGCATGAACACGGTCCAGCTCTACATGAAGGTCCCTGGGAGCAGGATACCTGGTGAGTGCACTTTGATTTCTCTCTGGGTCTGAGACATTCCTTTCTGGCGCGTAGATGTGTCCAGTAGTGAGAAGTTTGTGTTTGTGCCCTCCAGGTCACCAGGAGCACAATAACTTCTGCGCCGTCAACATCAACATCGGACCGGGGGACTGTGAGTGGTTTGCCGTACCGGAGCCGTACTGGGGCGTGATGAGCAACTTCTGTGAAAAGTAAGATGAACTGGACTCCTTCCTCCTCTCTCTCTCTCTCTCTCTCTCTCTCTCCCTCCCTCTCCCCTCCTCCCTCTTTCATACATCCATCACGACTGTCTTTCTCCTCCTCGCCTTCAGGAACAACATCAACTTCCTGATGGGCTCGTGGTGGCCCAATCTGGAGGACCTGTACGAGGCAGACGTGCCCGTCTACCGGTTCATCCAGCGTCCGGGCGACCTGGTGTGGCTCAACACCGGCACCGTGCACTGGGTGCAAGCCATCGGCTGGTGCAACAACATCGCCTGGAACGTAGGACCTCTCACAGGTACGCATTGTATTATGGGATATTGGTGTATGTTTATTTCTTATTACCAACTTTCTTAGAATCTTCTAGGAAGCCAAAAGTTCAGTCCTGGCAACCAGGTGTTATATCTGATAGTGTGACCTTTCCTGTGATGTTTTAAATGTTTTTTCTCGCTGAGCATTGACCTTTTTTAGTTGATTGCTGAGGATTGATTTTCCGTCAACACCAGACGCATCTAGAGACATTGATTTAATTGTCTGCAACGGAAAATTAGGCTTCCATATTAACCCCTTTGCATCCGTTTACGCTGTCCCGAGAAAAGGACCCAGCTGTTGTTGTCGTGACGTCTTTCAGTGCGCTTCACTATCCACTGGTCTCAAGTGCGGGTACATTTTAAATCTCCACGTCTGCGTCCTCAGCTCACCAGTACAAGCTGGCCGTGGAGCGCTACGAGTGGAATAAGCTCCAGAGCGTCAAGTCCGTGGTTCCCATGGTGCACCTCTCCTGGAACATGGCCCGCAACATCAAAGTGTCCGACCACAAGCTGTTTGAGATGATCAAGTGAGTCGCAGAATCCGTCGCCCTCGGCGTATTGTGTTTGTTTGACTTGTTTTTTGGGGTTTTTTAAATCTCTGCCTCTGTGCGATCTCGCCTCAGGTACTGCTTGCTGCGGACGTTGAAGCAGTGTCAGAGTGTGAAGGAAGCCTTGGTGTCGGCCGGCAAGGAAACCGTGCTGAAGCCGAGGTCCAGGGACGAACCGGCTCACTACTGCACCATCTGCGAGGTCAGTGAAACGCACCGGGAACACTTCAGGATGTCACATCTCTGCAGCTCGCACTCATGTTCTTGTGGAATAACGATGCAATCGGTGCAATCGGTCGGACCACTGACATCGCAGCTTAAAGGCCTGCTCAGTTTTTGTTTGAGCTCGCTAACGGTCGATGCTAATGGTTTTTATTCGAGTGTCTCCACGTCCGATTAAACAGCCGCTGTCATCGTGTCATTGCAATTGTTCCATTACTCTCACTGTCTGTGCAGCAGCTCTGGGATCTGTCTGTAGATTACCTCATCGCTGCAGTCTCTGCCTGCTGTTCATCCTCAAGTCACAGCTCAGACTGTGTATTTTCCAACAAATTAAGTTATATTGTGAGTGTGTGCCATCCCTTTTATGTATGTGTGTGTGTGTGTGTGTGTTTGTGTACTCTTGCAGGTGGAGGTGTTCGACCTGCTGTTTGTGCGCCGCGAGCTCTTGTCCAAGAAGCAGCACGTGGTCCACTGCCAGGACTGCGCCAGGAAAGGCAGCGCCACGCTGGACGACTTTGTGGTGCTGGAGCAGCACAGGATGGACGACCTGATGCAGGTCTACGACCAGTTCACATTAGTAAGTCGGGCGGCAGACTGAGAGAGAGAGAGCGGTCCACTTTCAGGGTGAATGAAACTTCTGTTTGTTCATTTGAAGCGATAGAATGTTCAAGGTTTTTGCAAATACACACTTTTTCACTGAGGGCTGAGTTTTCCAAAGAAATTGATTTCAATTCCATTTGTTATTTGAGAGGTAAAACCAAAATTGGTATTTAATGACACACGGTTTTGTATTACTGTTTCTAAGCTACACCCCCACACCAGGAGTCAGTTACTTATAATAAAAAGTTTGTATGGTAATTCTAACTCAAGGCAAGAGGCTACTGATTATTGAACAGCACTTTCCAAACCAGTGTCGGTAGTTTTTTTGTTTTTAACTTGATGATAATATTGATAAGAAAACAATTTAAATAACTTTTTTTTTGTTTAGTGTTTATGGTAGGTTGACCTTTTGACCCCAGAGGCCTCTGATGAACTAATTATCATGTATCATTTTCCCGCCCAGGCCCCTCCTCTTCATTCATCTTCATCTTGACATTAGGTGACGCCTCCTCCTCCTTCTTCTTCTTCTTCTGCTGCTGCGGAGCCGTGACGCCCATGCACAGGAACTTGTATTAAATTTTTTTGAAAATAAATGAAATTTTTAAAAAAGAAGAAAGAAAAAAAAAAGAAGAGGAAAACAAACATCTACATACACGGACCATTTCTGATATTCAGGAAAGCCGAGGCCGTCTCCCCACCCTCTCCACCCGCTCCACCCGCCCCTTCCCATATGGCTGGTCTCCATAGCGACGGCTGGAGGCTGAGTGTGTCTGTCTATGCAACCTGTTTGAAGTGCTGCGGCCCGGCCCTTCCAGAGGGGGGCGCCGCCGCCGCCGAGCTCACTAACAGGACTCGTCTCCCCTCCCCTCCCTGCCCGCCCGCCCGCCCCCTCTAATGACAATGGTTCTGCCCTGTTTTACTGGAGGACTTAATCAAAAACGGTCGGGAACCGGGGCTTAGGATTCTTCAACGCGTGATAAAAAATGTTTTGTAGATACTTGTTAACCGACACAACTGGCAACACCACCCATAAAAGACTACTGACTTGACAACCTCTCTCTCTCTCTCTATACTCGCTCTCTCTTTTTCTATTCTGGTAACAGGATGAAATGTTGGCTTTGATTTATAGATTTCACCCAGATTTTCTTGTTTTTCCTTCTGAGGAGCACGAGGCCTAACTGCTCTCTTTCTATGGTAGATGGTAATTTAAAGACTCTTTGGACGGAAAAATCTCCCCAAAAAAAATACTGTAATGTGAAGAGTTTAGGTGATTATTCTTTCTTTCTTTCTTTCATTTCTTTCCTTTTTTATTTTTTTTATACAGCTTTTATGTTTTATCTTTGTGTTGTTCTTTTCAAAACTATGAGGTTTTGTTTGTTTCTTAGGTAAAACAAAAAAAAAAGAAGAAAAAAAACAGGAAAAAAAAACTTACTAGCCAAGTCACAAAGAAAATGGGTTGCACATAGACTTATGGAATAAAGTTTAATTTGTGATTTTGTTTTGTTGTTTCTAATCTTGATGTAAATTTACACTATTTATAAATACATATTTATTGCTTGAAAAAAAAAATTTGTTGATGGAATGCTGTTATTTTTCCCAGAGTACCTGCCATTAAATTTGAAGGAGTTTTGTCATTTTAACACAACTCCTCTTACATTTTCTATATATAAATAAAATTGCTTAGCAAGCATTGTACAGAAACGGACATTTAAAATCGTTTTATTGTTTGAAGAATGTTTTATGATGAGTCAATAAACACAAAAGTTGTCAAATTATCCATGCCCAGTGGTTCTTTCAACACACCGCAGATATTATTTACAGCAAGCGGTACAGTACATGTTTAAAATAATATAACAAAATGAATACGTGCGTGTGTGAGTAAAGGCCTGAAACCCAGCAGACAATGTAGCTGTAGACTGACACACACAGAATCCTACACTGTATGCCAGGTCCAGAACTTACCCGGTTACTTCCACCCAATAATCTATTGTTTTATTATGTTCTACAGTGCATGTTAAATATGACAACGCAGTGGTACAATAATGCAGCGTGTCGTCATCGTGGCCGCCCGCGGAGACCCAGTAGCCAGATGTAGCTGCTGCCAGCCCCACAGGATCTACACTGACTACTGAGCAACCGCTGGGCGCCCCCGTGGCTCTGCCGCGCCAGTCGGAGCCAAAATGGACACCTGATTTCATTTCACTTCATTTTCAGCCGAGACAGGAAATGATGGAGGAGGAAAACAAACTTCCCGCCGACAAACAAGACGAACCGGCAGGTTTCCCGGGGTGTTGGATGTGTCATCAGCCGCTCCTCTTTCGAATTCTTCAAAAAATACAATATAAATGTAAGGGACATGAGCTCTATTCCACTTGCACCTTCCCCCCCAAAACATTCTGCCAGTTTCCTGCCTTGGCAACATCCTGCAACATGGCAGCCTCCATCCTTCCGACGAGGATGTCGTTTTTGGTTTTTTCCACATGACAAAACCCATGTGGATTTAACTTTTTTGCCTAATTACCTGGATTTTTGCTCCCAAATAGAGCCTGGGGGGGAAGATTTTACATAAATCATAATTGGTTCTGAAACATCGTCAGAGAATCCAAACAGCAAGAAACTAAGATTGAAAGAGTTTGAGGTGCACGTGGAAGAGCTGATCTCCCTCTTTGCCTTTCAGTGCAACACTGTTCCTCAGCTCCCACACTTGAACCAAGATGGCCGCCTGAGTTGGGCATCCATTTGTCCGGCCAGGCAGATGGACGCTGAGGGACTTTTCCGCCACCTTTTGCTGGAGCCTCTTGTTCAGAGTTGAATGTGAGCCCTGGAAAAATGAAGAAGAGGAAAAATGTCGGGGTGAGAATCATTTTATTCATATCAGAGTGTGACACAGGGAACGAGACGGCTGAGTTTAGGTTCCATGGGAAATTAAGTATCCGACGTTTTTAAATTGAACATTTGAAAGTGGTAATAAGAGCTGAATTCTCCGGTGGTGTCACATATTGCTTTTTTCTAAAACACATTTTGACTCTTCGCCTTCGGGCGGAGGCAGGACGGCGACGAAAGCGAGTGTGGGTGTGGATTCTAGGAAACCAGATGCCGGTTTGAGCGCGCAGCGTCAGCTGAGGAGACGGAGACTTCCTGTTGGCTGGCCGAGGCGGCGAGGGCAGGAAACGTGAGTTTGCACGATACAGTGACACGGGTGTTGTGTGTTCTGAGGCGGGGGCTGCGCGCAGGTGGCGGGGAAGAAGGGCTCTGTGGAATGAAAACATTGGGCCTGCGAAGGAGGCAGAAAGTCGACATCTGTCTTGGTCCTCCGCTGCGTGTATCATGTTGTCACGCGGGGTGTTCGATGCGCTCAGATCACAAGGGGTTGGAATAGTCCTTTAACTCTCCTCCCCCCCCCCCCCCCCCCCCCCCCCACTTATGTCGTCTGTGAAATCTGGCCATGTTCCAGCAGAGAGGTATGTGAACTCTGCTTGGCCCGGACCCCCCCCCTCCCCCCTTGCCTAACAATGTCTCCCTGTGTTGGGCAAGGTAAAAAAAAAAAACGGTTGTGTGTGTGTGTGTGTGGGGGGGGGGGGATACAGCAAGAGAGAAGGAGTTAAACCAGCCGAGTGATCGATGCCCTCCCTCCTTTCCTCCCCCGTTCCTTCCTTCCTGTTCCCTCCATCTCCTCCTGCTCTCTCATTTCCGCCTTTGTGAGAAACAGACAGGTGGCCCTGACTGCTAATTTTAACCGGGCCGATTGTCTGCCCGTGTTTCCCACAGCTATGTATAGACGCTTACAATAAACCAAGTAGGTCAATGTAAGACACACACACACACACACACACACACACACACACACACACACACACACACACTCGGCCCTGACCTCTAAAAATGTCTGACTCTGCCATTCATCCACTCCCACCTCCGTGGCAAACGATCCTCCCTGATTGGCCGCCGCGCTCAGCCAATAACGGAGCTTCCTGCTGCCCATTCATAAAACCCAGGGTCATTGAGGATAACGTGGTATATGAGGCACGTGCAAAAAAAAAAAGAAAGAAAGGAGGGGCAAACCCTCACAACCAAGCCACGATACAAAGTGAACACTGATAAGTGTTTGTGTCACTTAAATATTAATCAAAGAGACAATCTCACGGGGCTTATGACTGATGTTTACACATGCTGGTGACGTCATGTTTATTGTCAAGTATTTGGCCTGGAGAGTGGCAATTAGCAAATGTCCCATTTGTGTATTTGAGCAGAGATGTGAGTGAAACTCAATCCGTTAAATTCAACTTTTTTTTTTTTTTGCACTCATCCTTTAAAAAGTCCTGCTCCATTCAGCCGGACTCCACATTCCTGTGCGTTTAATGAGTAATGAGGCGAGGTGTGATAATGTCAGGGCCGTCGCTCTCTCACACACTCCTTGTTGTTCTCTCTCTCTCTCTCTCTCTCTCCTCTGTAGTTACCACCCCTGCTAGTTTTCTCAAACCTGTTTCAATGTCCACCCCCTCCCGAGTTAGAGGTCTCGAGGCCGAGGAGCCACTCGTTCATCTCATGTAGCAAGCTGCCGTTTTTCCGGGCCTTTAACACTCATTCCAAAATGAGTGTTAAAGCTGATTTTAATGTCACCCTTGAATATAATGGACGACCCCTTTAAGAATCATAAAATAATTAATTTCTTTCTACGTCCTTGATCCGTCGGGGGGGATGACTGACTGTCAATTCCCCCCCCCCCCCCCGCTGCCAGAATCACATCCAGCCTCTCATCAATATCAAGTGTCGCTTCAGCCGAGCGGCGTGTTTGCGACGGGCTGTCCGCGACGACAAAGAAAGAAGTGCTACCCGTTGCCACGGAAACCGAGCGTAATTAGCACAGAGTGTTGTCGCGGAGAGAAAAGGAGCGAGTGCGGAGAGGGAGAGAGCGTGATTTTGTGCCTCTGTGTGTGTGATTGAGTGTGTGTGTGTGTGTGTGTGTGTGTGTGAGTGAGTGAGTGGGATGTTGGCCTGCTTTCAAGAGATGAGCAATGAGAGGAGGACGAGGGCGATGAAGTAACAGCGGCGTGCGTGACGGTTTCAGGTGTCTCTGCAACACACCGGCACAGACAATAACCAGTGTCCAGTGCGGCTGACTCACTCTTTCACTGTTTGAATTTGACAAAAAAGAAATCAACAGTTTTTTTCCTGGAGGGAAAGAGTTCGGCAGATTCCCAAAGCCGCGCTCGCTCGCTGCATGTTCAAGCAGGGGGACTGTGACCGGGAAGAAACTGGGTTCAGCTGCTGATCTGGCTCACGATGCCGCATGTGTCCCTCCATCTGTCGGTCATGTGACGTTAGTTTCACTGATCTGATGGAGCCCGCTGCTGGTTATCTCTGAGCCGCAGGTTATACGTTCAGTGCCTGGCTCGGGGGCCCCTAAAGGTGACCCCTGAATGGGAACCATTGAGCTGCTCTGCCTCCTGCATCAGACATGAACCTACCAAATCCGGAAAAAAAAAAACAATATTCAGAAAGACAACGCCCAGTGCATTTGCACCCAGCTGGGACTCTACACACACTCTACACACTCAAAACACCCACGCGGTTGGCACCCAATTTGCCGTTGTTCCTCAAGCAGCGCGCCGCTCCTCACTCACTTCGCTTCTCTGCAACAGCTAATGGCAGCCAGGAGCCCACAGGCCCACGTGCGTGTGTGTGTGTGTGTGTGTGTGTGTGTGCGCGCGCTAAGAACCATTATGCAGATATGAGCTAAAAATCCACTTTGGTGCTACGATCCCACCGTCAGTCCATTATAGTAATTGTCGTTTTAGCGAGTGGGCGATTATGGTTTCAATGGAGGCTGATGAACAGGCAGAGCTCTGCTGGGTTTTTTATTTTATGCAAATTCTGGCAAAAAACCCACGTTCACGTGTGTCAGATGTGTTTGTGATGTTAGCAGGCGATAGAGTGTGTGTGTGTGTGTGTGTGTGTGTGTGTGTGTGTGTTTTGAACACCTAAGGGGTTTGCAGGTGGGCCTCTGCTAAGGGCAGACGCAATATGACAGGAGTGATGAACTGAATTCATCACTTTTTGAGGGAAGTGTCAGAAAAGGGAGAGGCTGAATTCATCGACACCAGATATTGATAGATTTCCCTCACTACACTGCTCCGTTGGGATTTGTAGTTTTCCGTGTGTCTCTGTCCGTGCGGAGGTCAGCGAGCTCTTTGTGCAGTTGCAACTTCTGGTGCATCATGTGAGGAGGCAACATGTCAGCTGCTCCGACATTGCAACAACTTAAAGAGGAAGACGAGGAATGTGTACTACTCCCAATCTCGGTCCTCCTCTTCCTCCTCCTCCTCCCCCTCAGTCATGGGTTCTCCGCTGGGTAATCGCATACCAAAAAACACAAGAATTTCCCCCTCTCTCCTCTCCAGGCTGCCCCCCCCCCCCCTCCCTCTGCCTGCAGAGTCAAACTGCTCCGAGTTCACCAGAAACAAAACCGGAAACCACTCAAGCTGTTGCATTCAAATTAAAAGCATTCAGCTCAGCTCCTGAGTAATAGAAGATACAGGTGACTGTTGCTGAACAATTCAAATATTATAGGAAAAATAAATACACATGCTACCCATTATTACAGCAATAATATTGCATTATATCAATATAAAAAACTGGAGTAGTAAGTAATAATTATCCAAAGCAGATGTTATGGCTGAAAAGCTTCGTCAATTAACTGATTGTCCAATTAATTATTCTAATAGTCAATTAACCTCATTTGTTGAGAGAATAGCAGTTTGTTTATTGTTTTTTTTTTTTAGGTTTTAGGTTGTTGAGTGACTTGCTGATTGCGTTAACACACATTGGAGGAGAAGTATTTCCTTTGCGTCACTGTTGCGCGCCTGGCCGACCCTTTATTTCAGAAGAAATATGGAACCGGAAGTCTGCGATTTATCGCGTCTCGCTCGACGCCGGTGGCGGCGGTTCTCGCAGAGAGCGACTTGTTCCCAAACTGCTCTTAATGTGAAAAATACAGAGGGAGGGAGGGGGGGAACGACACACCGGGCGCATTCCTGAGACCCGGAGACATCCATGCTCCGTGACAGACGGAGCGCGCGCGCGTGTGCGTGCGCAAACCGTGCGCGCCTGCGCGGGTGAGCTTGGAGACCACACACTTTGCGCATTTGCCCCCCCCCTCACACACAACACACACACACACACGGGACCACAAAGTAGCGAAACATTGAAGTTGTGAATAAGAAAAACACAAGTGATTGTTGCAGATGGAGATTTGAGTTGGGGAAAAAAACGAGGGTTTTGTGCGTAAAAACCCTTCTTTTTTTTTTTAACCAAGGGGAAAGTGAAATGTGCTTCCCCCGGAGAAGCCCCGCATGGCCAAGCCAAGGAGAAGCGTCCCCGAGGTGACGAGGTGGACTCACGGCCAAAGTGTGCGGTCAGCAGCGGCACTATAGCGCAAACAAACAAAAAAACTAGAACAACAACACTGAATCGTTTTCCCCGTTTTTTTTTTGTTGGTTTTTTTTTTTGTTTTCTGAACAGCCCGATCACACGCCGCGTTGCGCAATCTGCACGGACCAGTGTGTGGTGCCGACGCCAAGAGGAAAACTTTCCCTCTCTCTCTCTAAACACTTGGCAACGACAACAACAACAACAACATCAGCACCACCACAAACAACAACAACAGCAACAACAACGACACATCGGAGTCTGGAGAAAACCTTGTTATTCCCTCCAGGGAGATAAAGTCCCGCATGGAAACGGGCTCCACTTACCGTGGCTGCGTCTGCTGGCCGCATGTCCCCATGAGAGCGTTCTGTGTGTGTGTGTGTGTGTGTGTGTGTGTGAGTGTGAGAGAGAGTGAGTGAGTGAGTGAGTGTGCGTGCGCGCACAGGACGCATACCAATACTAGAGGTCGGAAGCGCAGCGCGACACGTCAACGCGCGTATTGCCTCCATATCATAAGGCGGGGGGGGGGGGGTTCTTCAGCTGCTGTGTCTGGCTCTGTGGTGCACAAACTGTGGCCCGGGGACCTCCGAGGGGCTGCGGCGCGGCCGAGCCGGGAGCAGTGTGGAGTGGCAACGAGCTACAAGTGGAACGTCGACGTGAGCTGCGGGGACAACGGTGCGTAAAGGACCGCGGAGAGAGGAATCCCTGCGCTTCTTTGGGCCAGAAGTTCCAAGTGACACTTCCAGAACACGAATGTGGTCGATTAATGTGAGCGATTGGTTCTCCAAAGTTTTGGGAAGGAAAAAAAGACTTCATTATTACAGTATTTTAAGCCTTGAATCAAATCGCAACTTGAGAGCTGCATTTTCTGATTGATGGATTTTACGTATATGCTTGTATTGGCTATTTTTACAATGGCCCAGCTAGTTAAAAATAAGCATTTGAAACCACATATGGTTCATATGCTTATGCGTGACCAACCCGTCTTTTCTAAAAGACTAAATGTGGCTCTGGTTGGTGGTTGGTGTTGCGCTGTTCATCCCTTCCTGTTTATAAGACCGACTGCATCACCACTGACTGCAGCTGTGGCTTTATTGTCATCAAGATTCAACGCCGCTGCCCTTATGGAAGAGAGGTTGACATCGTATGAATACGCCTATAGTACTGTGGGAGACACACAGATTGAATTTGTGCTTGAAGGACACTGCGGTGATTACTTTCCGGCTTGTTTCAAAACTATATACCTGCAGCACAGGCGACATGCACGGCGTACTTGGTCGGTGATTTGTCCGGGATGCGTACATGTGATGCACCCTCCTATAGAAAACACGGAACGTCATGCACATACACACAAAAGCTGCATTTGAGGAATGTCACTCTTCCTCACAGGCGACAACATGACCACGCAGACAGGTCTGTGTGTGATTTCTCCCACCCTCACACCTTCTCAAACACACATGCGCATGCACAGCGACGGCCTGCAGAGCACTGCTGTTTTTTAATCGAACAGATAACAGACTGAATGATTGTGTCTGCAGTGGAAGGAAGGGAAGCCCGGAGGATTCGTGAGCTGGGTACTGCCGCCGCCTGCTGCTGCTGCTGCTGCTGCTGCTGCTGCGGCGTGGGGACGAGCGCGTCTGGCATCTCGCTCTCTGCAGTGGCGAAGCATGGGGCAGCACGAGGCACAGGCAGGCATACAAATGGGCACCGAGGCGGCATGTGCACATACATCGCATGCAGAAACACAGAAAAACACCGAGCGCTTACCGGCAGGCTTTATCCAGACCCAGGGCAGCCCAAGACGCATTGATCTGCCTCTTTATTTCTCCCCTCGCCCTCACGTCTATCGCCTCACACACACACTTTCCTCATGGCTTTCTTCCTATCTGTCTCTTTTCTTTTTCCTCTCCTTCTCTTTTTCTCCCCTCTCTCTCTCTCTCTCTCACTGTCTGTCTATGCCTCATCCTACAGGACCCCCGGTATCCTCCTCTCTCCATCCTTGCCTCTGCTCTCCACCAGTCGCTACACGGATCTTTTAAGTCTACCAGCCTCTCCACTGATCAATGGACAGCCGGCGAGGCAAGCTCAGCTGCCTCCACCTCCCCCAGCTTTGTGTGTGTGTGTGCGCGCCTGTGTGTGTGTGTGTGTGTGTGCGCCTCACTCCCGAGGAGAGGAGGCTTTCCAACCCACACACCACTCTCCAGAGCTCTCAGCCTCCACAGTGCCTCATCAGTTGACCACTCCACACCCCTACGCATCAATTGTGTGCATTTTTATTATTTATTTTTTTGGGGTGGGAGTGTGGGGATGTGGGTGTCTCAAGGAGGGCAGCACAGAATCCCCAGCGAGGGTCTCTGAACACCTGTGACTCACGCTGAGTAGCTCCTAATGGCAGTGGTTGCATCCAAATTGTGCATAACCAGGTGGAATAGGCAGCTACAGGTCATCGTGCTGTAATGCTTTTACCTAACGCCGCACTCTTACTTGATTTTCTGCACCGAATTGAGTGCATCTACATTTTTCACACCCTTTCAAAGAGGCATTACACATGCGTCGCTTCAGTTTGAATCGCTCAACAGGCTCCGTCTCATCCTCATTTATGAGAATCCGAGCAACCTGCACTGCAACAAGGTTATAAATAGTGGTCTGAATTCATGCCGCGCTGCCCGTGTTCCCGTTGGGGGGAGTGCAGGCGATTTGACGCACACATCACAAGGGGTTGAAATCTAATAATGGACAAAGAAATTACGGGTTTGAGTCCGGTTGGACGTCAGCAAGAGAAAAGCTGCATCTCAACGAGCGTTAAAATCTTATCCTATTATCATTTTTTAAAAAGAAATAAGATGCACAATCCCGTGCAAGAAGTGGAAATGGTATTATTGTCTTGCAACAGACTGTAAGAAAAAGCAGGCGATTAGGAGGCGTCCTGGCTGAGCAGGTGAGGGAGACTGATTGACAGCTGACAGATGCAGATAATAATAATAATGATAATTATAACGATGACAGCAAAGATGGAGGTCAAGGTAAAAAGCGAAAAATAGACCTGGAGTTCGGAGGACACATGTCTACATGCAGCTGTGCAGAATTGCTGTGGAGACGCCTTCGAAAACACTTGACTCGGTCTGTCGACACCAGGCCGCGTCTTGACCCGTGACCCCGTAAGTCATGAGCCACAGCACTGTGCCCTTAAACTACGTCACCTTCATATTCTAGAGAGCCAGAGAGATAACAGTGATGGGGGGAAAAACAGAATCTGACGGACAGAGAGAGAGAGAGAGCGAGGTGGCAGGCGAGCAGTTTGTCACCGTTTTGTCCGAGACGCCCGTGGACCACAGGTAGTCGGCGGTGCAATTTCAGCCGGCGGGAGGTCGAGGGAGAAAACTCACCCTCCCGTGGTTTCGTGCGCTGGCGTTGCCAGGTGTTGTTAAGGAAGAGAAGAGAGGGGGGGTCAGAAACCGGCACATTCATAACGTTCATTCTTATTACTGAAATATATCTACTCAGACACACTGACTGGTGACATGCAGCGGAGAACACTGGGAAACCACCAATCGCTCTCACAGAGAGCTGGCATTTAATCTTCGGCCTCGATGAAGATCACCGTCAGCCCCTTGCTGTGGGAGATGAATTCAATCGTCGGGAGTTTTTGCAGCGTCGGATGTGCTGTATGAAACTGGTAATAACGTCGGCCTCAGCCGCACCCCGGCCTGTTCTCAGGGTCAGACTCGGAACCGTCTTCATTAAATAAACTGGCAGACTCCCGCTTTCACGAAAAAGTCTCTGCGGATGTTTTTCCAAAAGTGATATTGCCTCGTCTTCAAAACCTGCAGCGTTGCAAGAGGCACGAGGCACGAGGCCCGCTTCACGGCGCAGGTTGTGCACGACGGCGGCACAGTACGGTGCGGCTCCAAAATAATAAAAAATAAAAACCTGCCAGGCCGCACTGCAACAAACACCGTGTGTGCAACGGGAAATGATTGCTTGACTCCTCCGACACAGAAATCCAGCCGCTTCGAACACTTCAAACTCTTCCGGGCGAATTAATTCCATCCCTGGAGGAGCGGCGTGGGTTCTGCGGGTGTGGAAAAAGAGGTGAAGTCAAAGATTTCAAATAAGTGGAGGGGCAGAGTGGTAGGCAAAATTAGTTTTTCAAGCAACTTGCTAAATATTTCAAGCAGCAGATTTAATGTTCCATAAAGTTGCGTGACTCCAAAAGCTCAAAATCAAATGGACTGTGATGGCTCGAGCTCCGGAAACTCGGGGTCCCACATCTCTATAGCACTGTTTTCCCATTTCCTGTGGCGAGGGAACTGACCCCTAGTGTGTGAAATCAGTGGAGTGGCCCTTTAATGGCGTGGCGAGCCTGAGGATGTATTGACGTACCATACACATACTGTTCATAAGGTACAAAATGCATTAGGCCCATATGTGAATTATTAATGACACCAGAATAACAGCTGTCACATGCTCATGTGTTAACACGCGTCATCGATGCATCTGCTGAGTCCCGCTTTTGACATTTCATGTGGATGTGAGGATGCTCCGATTTCCCCCCCCCCCCCTGAACCTCGGCTAGGGAGACGGGGGTGTCCGGTACCCTGCGCGCAGAGGCGCTCATTTAGCCGTGGTGCAGGAGAGGTGGCTGTGTAAACTGCCTGTCTGAGTCATTTACATAGGTAATGGTAGGGGTGGTGCTCCAAAAAAAAAGAAGAAGTGCGGCGGTGGAAAATATACAGTCCTCCCGCAGCATTCCAAAACAGCCAGAGAGGGAGAGGGAGGAAGTGAGGGAGGGAGGGAGGGAGGGAGGGAGGAAGATGTAGGTGTCGGGCTCCTGAAGCACTTCAAAATGATGGGTAATTACGTTTCAAATTACCGACGGGAACAAGAGCAAACTCCCTGACTTTGGCGTGCGCGGGGAAATGCATTAAGAGCGGCTGGGATCAGTGTGCAAATAGGTAATTTGTTCAATTCCTGTGTTTAGGCGGTGGGTTGTGGGGGGGGGGGATATGCAATTTGCATACCGGCTTAAAGGGGCCACTCCTCTGCGTAACAAATCACATTGATTACCTCCAACGCAGGAGGTTTCACGTGGCTGCCCCGTGTCTGTTCGTCGGTCGGTTCTGCCGGTTGGCTTTGTTCCTTACGCAAAAAAGTCCCCGGCCTGTTGCGCCAAACTGTCAGGGAGGCGGCTCAAGATCAGATCAGATTTCCCCCCGTTTTTAATCCCCGACATCGTGAACATTGGGCCCTTTGGCGGAGGAAGTTTTGCAGTGCAGCGTGCGGACACTTGTTCCGCTCTGTGCACCTTGCGACACAATTTCTCGCGGCTGAACGTTTCCAATGCGGTGCAGAGATTTTATGCACGCCTGTCCATTTCAACTCCGGTTGCGCTCCGCTGCTTGGGATTTAAATGAGTCACCGTGGGGCGTCTGTAAATTCGAACCATCCACTTGCCTCCTTACAAAAACTTCAATCTGATATCTCTTAAAAAAACCTCTGCAGGTGTACGCCTCCATTTGTCCTGGCACATTACTGCCGCCGGCTGTCGACCAGCGAAATAGCAACGGACGAAGCGCGCGTCCTTCTGCGGGACGAGGGTCTAGCCACTGCGGTTACCTGCCTTTACATAAAGACCATATATCTTCATTACATTTGATGTTTTTTGATTCTTCAGTCTAGAAAGATCACTTCCCTGCTGGTCTTGTCACGATCGGGTGGGAACGACCTTTAATCGTGCCAAGGCACCTGCAATTGCAGAAATGTTTTAAAGGAATCCAACTCAATACCAGTCTGGGGTGGGCTGTGAGGTTGTTTCCCCCCCCCCCCCCTCTCTATATTTCTTTTCATTTTTGCGACTCCCTGGCTGACTGGTCAGATTGTTGCTATGGAATGTGCTGTGGGACAAAAGGAGCGGAGATCCAGAAACTCAGTGACCTCCTGGAGAGGCCTCCCTCTCTTTTTCTCCTTCTCCCGGCTCCTCTCCTCTCACTGTTTGTGCTCGCTCTCTCGCTCTCTGTTCGTATCTTATCCCTCTCTTTCTTTATTCGGAGCGCTTGTTTTGCCTCTCCGCTTCCCCCGCCTCCGCTCTCTCTCTCTCTCACTCACTTTTTCTCCCTGTCAGACTCCTGCACTTTGATGTGTTGCTGGCCCAGGTACTCTCGCTCGGGCCTCTTTCTTCATTCTCTCTGTCTCCTACACACACACACACACACACACACACACACACAACATGGCCATATTCTCAGCCTGCAACAACACAGGCTCGTGCATGCACAAAAATCCGACACTCGCGCTCACACACACACACACACACACACACACACACACACACACACACACACACACACACTCAGAGACACACACAAACTCAAACGCACACACTCTCACAAACAGGAATGTGTGGGAATCTCCCTCTGGCTACCTCTGTAACCTGCATCTGATGCTGGTGAGGGGCCAAGGAGCCAACAGACCCCGGAGACTGAATGCAAATAGTGGAGGAGCTGGTTGGCTGCCTGGCGGAGATCAAAGATCCCCTCCACATAGCTCAGCTCCGCGAGACATGCATGAACAACAATCGCTTACACACACACACAAAGTCTGCATGTGTGTTTGTGTAGGTGTGCGAGCGTGCATGTGTGCAGCAAGTGTACACGCTTGCATGTGCATGCATGCCTACTAGCATGTGTGTGTGTGTGTGTGTGTTTGTGTGTTTGTGTGTGTGTGTGTGTGTGTGTGTGTGTGTGTGTGTGTGTGTGTGGGCAAACCAGCGGCAGGTCTGTGGGGGCGCATGTGCGAGAGCACTGATATTTCATTTCAACATGAGTTCATACTTTCAAGGAATTTGTGCCTCAGGCAAATGAGTCATGCCGAATATGTGATCGCTGACCTCGGACGAAGCGGCTGCAAACATGCGCTCCGAGGTAAATCGATGAGACCCATCAAATCTTCTCTTTTTTGTCTTGTTTTTGAAGACCAGAAAATACCTTTAGTCATGTCTTTGATTACCTTGATTGGTTCTTTACCTGTGTGTGGGAGGAGTATGGATGAGGGGAGGTGATATGAAGTCTGGGCGTGTTCGGCCCAGATCCCTTTGTCTGACGACCATGTGGCCACCAGGAAGTTTGTTGGACGCGATTCTGCTAATCGGTCATTTTCGTTTGCATCACATCGACCTATGACGCTCCCTAAGCCAATGAAAGTATTCGCTGTTTTTACCAGTTCCGGATACATTGGGTCTTTGTTGATGAAACCTACCGGCGAGCCGCGTATCTGCGACGCAAAATGAACCTGTGAGTGATGCAAAGTGGCAACGCTTCTGAGGAGAAAGTCATGACGTTCAGTGATCCCGCTTTTTACGTTGTTTTCCTTTCACGGGATCCTCGGATTCTCAAACTATGCAAGCAAATTGGTATGATTGTTTTAGTCACGGAGGGCATGGCAATGGTATTGATGCTACTGATTTGTTTATCGTACAGGAAAATGGTGCATCCGTCCCTCAATTCCCTTTATTAAATGGTTTAATGGCTCATTGTATATTCGAGCACAAAGTCACAATGAAGCAGCATTATGAGAGCAATTTTCTTCCATAACTTGATGGGGTTGTTTTTCTTTTTGTGCAGGTATGGCTCCTCATCGATGAATGCGAATCAAGACACGGTGTCACCCGGTGAGAGTCAATTATATGTACATTTTTATTTTGTGTGTACGTTTTTCTTGGTGGTACTTTAACTAACAGAAGCCAATGCGGTGTGTGCCATCTGTTGGAGCGCAAAGTAGGAAGATAAAGTTCTATTGTTTCCCAGAAATTCATTTTTTTTCTATTGTAATTTATGTATATGTAGTTTTACTGGCACTTGTAAGGTGTAATTCTCCGTTAATATGCAAACTCATGCGGCGGGGGTTTGATCTACGGTTGAGAGTCATCCGTACGGGGGGGGGGGGCGATTATTAAGTGTGTGCCGTGCATTAAAGGGAGTAGATCTTCCAAAAGCACAGGATGTGGAGGTTTTCATTGTTGTCCCGTTGAGGCGTTAAAGTGCAATGAGCAGCTGTGCGAAAAAACAAATGTATGTTAAAAAAGATAAAAGATTAAATTATATAATTTTTTTTTGCTGCTGAAAAAGCAAAACTATTGGAATGTGCCATCTGCCTGAGGCCAATGAGCCTCGGTGAATCAGCATGTGTGCTGAGTCACGGGCTGGAAAAACTCAGCTTTTAATTGGATGTAAGTGCCCGGGAAAAAAAAGGAAAAGTGCTGAAGTGCGACTTAATTGAAAAGCAGCAAACAATTTAGATTTGCAGTGATGATACGTCGTCTGCGACGACTGAGGCGCAGCAATCAGTGTGAGCCGCTCAGGGGAAACACTCGGTCGGGAACGTGAATGAGTAGTGATGAGAGTCGGTTTTCCGTGCGGCGAGGGGTTTTGTGTGAGAACTACACGGTGTCCGATTGGACAAAAGATCTTGTGTATCCACCCTTGAAGGACCTACTCTGCAGAAACATGTCGCTTTCACAGGACCGAAGGTGATTGCCTTTTTTTAAAAATAAATGATTAGATGGAAGGATGTTATTAAAGGACAATTTGGAATTTGAAATTTTCCCCTTTTTTCTTTCAGGCAAAAAAAAAAATGATAATGCAAAAAGGACGCTCCCTGCTTGCAATAACTGAAAATTATTCTTGACGTCTTATTGCACAATCCTTTTGCTTGGAGGTAATTTTGATATTGGACAATCATGCATAACCATGGATTACATGAATTCGGTGATTGGAGGTTTTTTTTCTTTCTAACAAGCTTTCTGTAGCTCTGTGATTGAATATTCCATAATAAAAAGGCAATTTGATGTATTCATGCATATCTTCACCTCCCATTTTGAGAGACAGACTTATTCATACAAATGCAGAATATGAAGTGTGTGTGTGTGTGTGTGTGTGTGTGTGTGTGTGTGTGTGTGTGTGTGTGTGTGTGTGTGTGTGTGTGTGTGTGTGTGTGTGTGTGTGTGTGTGTGTGTGTGTGTGTGTGTGTGTGTGTGTGTGTGTGTGTGTGTGTGTGTGTGTGTGTGTGTGTGTGTGTGTGTGTGTGTGTGTGTGTGAGAACAAGAACACATGGGTTGCGTGGGCGTCCTCTGGCAACAAACTCGCCTCGCCTCACAACAAAGACGAGAAACATTACATCTCGTATCTGCCAGGAAGACTCTCGCCATGACACTGAGAATGTCGTGAATCTGTCACAGTCGATCTCCGTCTTCGATGATTTTGTTTGTGGGGAGAGAAAAAACCCAACGACAAGCAGCACCTATGCTTTCTGGATAAATCTTCCAAATACCAAAAACTGAAGGCCGGCGGCTGCTGCGCCCTTCATGTCCGCTGCAGTTTCAGTATTTCATCAGTGTGTATTGAGCGGTAACCTAGTTGAAAGGCAGAAATCACAGAACTTCCGAAGGCCAAATCCTTGGCTAATCCTCTTTTATTGCAGCTCCTGCTTGTTGAGAAAGACATTGTGTTGAACTTTCATATGCTAGTTTCCCCTTGACGGCGTGGACAAACACAAAGTCGAGCCGTCTGCATTCCAACACACACACACACACACACACACACACACACACACACACACACACACACACACACACACACACACACACACACACACACACACACACACACACACACACACACACACACACACACACACACACACACACCGACTATTGAGTGCAAAGTGAATCATCTTTGCTGACAATATCTTCGTCAAACACTCTGGCCTTGACGGATAGACATTGGCAGATTCGCAGAGCCATGGCAACAGTCAAGTGGGAATCCGACGAGAAAGAGATGCGTGTTTGTGCTCGACACAAATTGGTTGGTTAATTCCTGCTGCAATCGCAACCGAGAGAAAGCCGCCGGCACAATGCGGATGGAGACGCTCAACTCCAATGAGGAAGCGATCCATTGTTGGCTTGATTCATAATGTCAAAAGAAAAAAAGAAAGCACTTCATAATTAATGATAATCCTGTGTTAGTGGGCTGTGAATGTCATATTTAATGTTCAAGCATTTTCTGAGGATTTCTTTCTGAAAAAAGCAAAGAATTGACCAAAACACAAGAAGATATGGGAATAATTGCAATTTTTGTTTCTGGATTCTTCCCAGAAGTCATGGGAACATGTACTATGGAGACAAACCCTAAAACTGTGAGCAGCGTCTGTGCAAGAAGAAGAAGAGTACTTCTGAGTGCCACGAAGCCCAACTGCAGATTTCCTTTTAATTCTGCATTCTGGTTATCTTGAGTGTTTGTTTGCAATAATCATCCAAATTATTTTAACACCTTTTTAATAATTTCTGATCCACACGAGTCACGTCTCACCTGTGTGTGTGTGTGTGTGTGTGTGTGTGTGTGTGTGTGTGTGTGTGTGTGTGTGTGTGTGTGTGTGTGTGTGTGTGTGTGTGTGTGTGTGTGTGTGTGTGTGTGTGTGTGTGTGTGTGTGTGTGTGTGTGTGTGTGTGTGTGTGTGTGTGTGTGTGTGTGTGTGTGCGTAAACTCTAGCTCTTATTGTGCTACCCATACCTGTTTATGAGAGTGAAGAGGGAAATTAATGATGATATGATGATGATAACAATAAAGATAGAAACATGGAGGGGGGGGATGTGAGAAAAAGAGCAAACGATCACCAAACCTGTGAAGAGATCAGCACTGCTATGAATAAAGATGAACAGCTCAGCCCACGCCAATCCCTCTTTACCTCTTTTAAATACGGAGAAAGAAAAATGTCAGTACACACGCTCATCTTCTGCAAAAATACCGTCTCCATGTTTTTTGTTTCTGATTCAACGACATCATAAAACCTGTGAGGTTCTGAACACGATGCCAGAATCCATCAATGTCAGTCGGACCATTTTAAAACCGATGCTGGAAAAAAATCTATATGCCTATTTTTTATTTTATTTATTTTTTCAATCTTTTTTAAGGGTCAAGGCTTGTGCTGCTTCCTTTTGTCAAAGTATCAAGGTCAACGGTGAGGAGTTTGGCTTTCAAGATTTAAATAAACACGCACACACGCGCTCACACTTGTCTTTTAGAAAGTAGGCTCCTCTCCCGTCAAGTGCTGCTGTTGCCACGGCAACGGCTGGCGAGCACTCGGGTAGGTGGGCGGCGATGCCCAGCAGCGCCGCGTCTGGAGGGCTCTCATTGGCCTCTCCACGGTTTTCCCACAATCCTTTGCCGCCGCTACAAAAGGTTGGTGAGGAGGTCAAAGTGGAGGTGTGTGGGCGTGTGTGTGTGTGTGTGTGTGTATGTATGTGAATCAATAAAATGTGATAACGTGGTGATCTAATTTGGCACGCGATAATTAAGCGCTATATTTCATTTGAGGGTCCTATAACTTTGCATCTGCACAAGCATTCGGCAAAAAAATCTATAGTTCTCCCGTACTGTGGGAGGATGACGCCAAGCTGCACCTTGCGTTCGGTGTGCATGCTGAAATTAAGACGGGTGAACGTGTTGAACTTTGTAGCATTTGCTTGGATGCATGACGCCTTCAAAATTAAACTATAGCTACATGCACATTTGGCAAAATGATATCGACACTAGGTTTTTCTCAGTCCCGTGGAGGAAGTAGCTCAGGTGTCTTAGGACGTCGGGTGCTGGCTGCCTGTGGCTCGACGACGGCCCCCTGGGACACCTCTGGTGGTCCCCAAAGATTTTGGAAGCGTCCGCCCCGGTTTTTAAATTGGACCGGGATACTCATCATCCGCTCCTTGTGCGCACATTGCCCGGGGTTGCTCCCCGGGCCCACCGCACCCTCCGACTGCAATATGCCGAATGTTTAGAACGTTTACAAGTAGCAAAGTGTTTACGACGTATGCAGAGAACTGCTGGGTCAAACGACCTGTTAAAAGATTTGATCAAACCCCTTCAGAGGCGGCTGCCGCTCAGCTATTACCCCTGCAATTGGAGAATGATTGCGGCCACGTCTTCAGACTATTACTCGGGGCCAATCAAGAGGAATCCATCCCTTCTTACCAGCGTGTTCCCCTGAGGGCTTTTTCTGTTGAACTCAGCCTGCAATGCAGGAATAACCTGGCGTCCGGTTTTTAAATCAGCGGTGGCTCCTAGGCCGGTACTTCAAGTTTTTGTTTCGGTGATGCAAGGGGAGCCCACTGTTCTCCAGAGTGATTTCACCGCGGGCAGGAGAAATATGCTTGGGCTTATTGCGCCGGGGCTCTTTTGGAGCCCTGCATATTGTGTTTCTCAGGTGACGACGCCAGGAGACAAATTCCGAGTTATGCTCAATCAGCGCGCCGACTCGAGTGAATTCCTGGGTGAGCCCTGGGATATTTGCGCCGTCCAGTTGCCACGCAGGTCTCCGTGATCCCCAGTCAAAGGCCGGAGATCTATTTGGGACGTTTTCCGTGAATGTATTTTCCCTCTGCCTGGTTTTCCCACGGTCGGGTGGTCAGCCGGTGTCCAGTTTCAGGTAGCTCGGCTGTTCCCAGAACGTGAGCACGCAGCGGCGCCGGGAGCCACGCCGGGAGCCACGCCGGGACACTCCGGGATCAGTCGGATTCCCAGCATTCCTTGCATAGTCCCTTTGAGGGGAAAGCAAATAGAGAGGGGTTTAACCCCCCCCCCCCACCCCCCTCTCACACCTCCGCACAGGCTGCAGAAGGGGGAAACGCGGGGGCTTATCAGAAGATAACAGCGGTACCATGCGGGGCCGGGGGTCAGCTCCCTTTAGTTCACTTGTGGTATGGTCCCGGGAGGAGGAGGGTTCACGTGTGTAAACAATGACGTTTTCTAATGTCACGGGGGAGCTGCAGGTTTAGAGTTTGAACACGTTAACACGTCCGAAGAGTGTGGGCCGTTCTCGGGCAGCGCGCAATGCGATAATTCAATTCGGTTGTCGCTGTGACCCCTTCAGGCATCCATCGTGAAAACCGCGTGCCTGCATTACCCACAATGCCACTTGACCGCAAGGCTCTGCCTGAGGATTGGGTGCGTTATGCTTGCAGGCAAAGCGAGCGATTCCCCGCGGGCCCCCGAGCTGAGAGGAGGGCCCCTGAGGAATGGCCCATTACGTTAGTCCACAGCTAGGACACTCTTGGGAGAACCCCCCCCCCCCCCCTTGAATTCTATGATCGGCGTGGGCATGCTCCATGCCATGAGGTTTGGTTGAAGACTAGAAGGTCTTAATGCAGGTGTATATGATGGTGACGGCGGTTTGCATTTAAACTTGACTACTATTATTTATGTGCATGCATGAGGGGTTGCCCCTTTTTGCCTGAGGCCCCCAAAAAGTCCCTTGAAACACCCCTGCCTGTAGGTGATGAATGTCTGCACTGTAGGAGCCCTGTCACTGTATTATATTGTCCAGGTGTGTTTTCAGATGCTTTGCAGTGAACCGCACAGTGTGTGATCTTGCTATTTTGCAAAAAAAAAACATTTGCCAGCTATACATATATATATATATATTAAAAATACGCTCATTAAAACACTGTAATCTTATGAAAAGTAAAGCCGCAGAAAGCCCATGAGTAAGTTAAAGTGGAGCTGCGGATGATTACACGGCCGGCGGTCACAATCAGAGCCTATTGTAACGCCGCTGAACGGGAGAGGGAGGACTCAGCGGCTCAGTTAGTCCCAGTTGGATTGTGGGGTTATTGACTAATAAGATGGTGACTGTTGAATTTCAAGTGAAGTAAGCACAACCAACTGAACCAAAAAAGAGGAGCTAAAAGGATTGCAGCCTTAACACCAAACAAGACTTTTAATTTGAAATATCAATCAACGCATTCAGCTCGTCGAAGCTACGAATGGGAAAAAAAAGGGTTGATTTTTTTTCATCTTAGATATACCACATGGACAAATGTTCATTGGGCACTTTGTTCATTCACTTTCCCCGCCGAGTTATTTTTCAAACTGGGATTCTCATTGTCACATGTAGCATGTGACGCCACACGGGATTACCAGTGTTGCAATGTGCATATGTAGAGAATTCAGACACAATATATATCTGTGTGTGTGTGTGTGTGTGTGTGTGTGTGTGTGTGTGTGTGTGTGTGTGTGTGTGTGTGTGTGTGTGTGTGTGTGTGTGTGTGTGTGGCATGTGAGTGTGTGTGCAATTGCATACCACATACCTCATACCAATTATAAATTAGACTGGAGCAGAGACACATTCGTCCTGAGAGCGCGATGTAACTTTACACATCTGTCGGCCGGTCTGGTGTCTCAGGCAATATGTAGATCTTGTTTTATGCTTTGATGGAAAAGTTAACAGAAAGAGATAAAGAAATACCTTTTGGCACATTTTTTCTGCTTCCTTTTTTTTCTTTCCCGGGAGATAAGCCATGCCCCAGCCTTTCTTTGCTGCTCTCTTCTGCCACCCGGTGGAGCGTTTCACGAACTGCACCCGCGTGTCGCACCGCTGCCAGGGCTGTTTCTGTGCAGCAGCACAGCAGACAGACTGGAGGCAACCTCTGTGTGCAAACAATGTCAAGTGTTTGCTTCGCTGTGCAATGTGGCACCAGTCGAGAGGAGCAGTGTGCCTCGGCATATAAAGGTGGGTCACATTACTTGGCAGGATCTGGAACTAGATGCAACTAGATGAAGCAGAGATAATGGAATATGAATATGTAGGATTTGGAAATCCAATGGTCTGCCTCCATCTGGTGTCCGTAGAGATGATGGCACAGAGGCAGAGGTTGGAGGACAAGTGTGTATGTGTGTGGATTCAAGTCAGGATGGAAGACTCTCGTGTGCACAGTCCAAATCACAGGCTGCTTTTTCAGACAATCGCCCGTGAGACGTCGAAGGTTAAAGGTGTCTCTCTCTCTCTCTCTCTCTCTCCCTCTGTTGTCATCCAGCAGCACCGTGGAGTTGTGTGACCCTCCACCACGCCTTCACCACCCCGATCAAACGCCTCAAGCTCCGCTGTCCCTCGTCCAACGCCGGTATCGACACTCCAGGTGACAATTCCCACACGATGGCAGCCGAGACTGTTTGTAATGAGACTGGGATTCCTCCTTTTCGCCGTAGATTTGATTTTACTCCCGGTATCCTTATTCCTCTCTTGATGTAAATGTTGCATCGTCTCAATGCAGTCCCCTTGTTTTACGTTCTGTGTCTCGGCGGGATGGGAGAAATCTCAGAGGCAGAGATGTCAAAACCCTGGGCCAACAAACCTGGCCAATAGTCAACTACACTGTCTACATGCTGAGCAGGCACCGGACTCTTGTTTTTTTACGTACTCAACACCAAGCACTTGCCCTGAGCCGCCACATACCGTGTCACTCGTCTCTATTTGAATCTAAAAGCGTCCTGTGTGCTGAACTGATGCAGGGCAGGGCATCTTGCACCGTCACGTTTCCCTCCGCTTCCACTGGAGGGCAGTATAAATCTATACAACTGCACAGTTTTTCTCCCGACACTGGTTCATGAAGATGTCGTCCCCCCCCCCTTTGATCATGTTAAACTCTCCCGCTCCTCACACACACACACACACACACACACACATACACACACACACACACACACACACACACACACACACACACTGACGGTCACTCAACGGGCCTCTTTCTGGAACACTCTCGCTGCAGATGCGAAGCGGCAGTGAAGGTTAAAAACAGAGTCCTTGTGCACAACATCAGCCAGAATCTTGTGTTGTTTGTGTGTGTGTGTGTGTGGGGGGGGGGCACTTCAGTCAGGTGCAATAGTGAAGATTAGCGTTCTCACCAAGCCACAGAATGCATCTCAGTCATTTTGAATTCACGCCAGGCACGCAGAGTCCCGAGCCACGAAGGACTTTGCAAGAAAGGCTTGCGGCTTTCTCCAGTGTTGATGCTAATGGAGGCCGATGCCGCCGGCACGTTTAGTTCCCCGTCGCCGCTTTAATTGCCTTTCTCATGTGTCAGAGTGGCATCTTCGTGAGGGATGATTATCCAGACCAAAGCAACCGGCAAAGTCGGCGTCAGATCTTATCACCGCGAGCGGAGCGAAAGACTAAATAGGCCCCAGCTAATCCTCCCCGGTGCAGTACATTTAATTTCCCGTGTGCTTTTGCGGCAGTTCTGGACGAGACGGGCCGCTCTGTGCCGGAGGACTGGGCCGTCGATTTGTGTCACGGTTTCACGCATCAAACCTCGGCGGCGGCGACTGATGCTGCGAAAACGACTGCGGGCTGCTGACGCGTCCCGAGCAGAGATGGAAGATTTAAGCTGTGAGTATATTTATTTATTCAATTTCACCTCTGGGCAGAGAGCACACTGTTAGTTACTGGAACAGCTCGCAGGGAGAAGCTTACACACACACACACACACACACACACACACACACAGGCCAGTGAGCAGCCTGGCGTTCAGGGTTATTCCCAGGGCGACTGTTCCTTTTGCTTCCCCTCTTTATCCACGTGTATGAACAAGTCCACCTCTCTGACCAAGAGGCCACTGGCTGCCTCAACCTTTCGTAGCCCATTCCGGAGTTTCTGGTGATCACAGGGAAGCTCGCATACCTGACATTTGCTGATCAGAGGCCTCCAAACGCATGCTGGCAAGGAGCGTTCAACGAAAAAAAAAGAAAGAAGCCACAACTTGCAGCTGCATTTCGCAGCCGAACGCTCCAAATAGAAACCGAGGTTGCCAACCAGCGACCGGCAGTCGATCAATCTAAATCAACTCACAGCATTCCTCGGGTCCTTTTCCCTGCTCGTCGTGGTGCCTTCGCAAACTGCTCCGCAGTAACGCAGCCTTTGTGCAATTTGGTAGTCAACGGCATGAAACAAAAACAAAACACAGATTTTGGCGAGTTGATTACTGGCATCTATTTGTGGCCTCGTACGAACTGCAATCACGCCGCATGACGCCGGAGCTCAGTTTGCACGAAGATGCACGGAGAAGATTTGCACGCACGCGTCCCGAGGAGGCTGCGATGGGTCGTTTGAGGTCGCGAGAGAGCTCGCGAGCCCGTGCAGACGTCCCGCATCGAGGCGGCTGATTGGCTGATGCGACGAGTGTAAAAAAAAACCAGCAATGCAAAAATGTGCGTTTTACTGGATTTCTTGTGACGATGGCTGCTGTTTTATAACATTGTGGCTCATTTGTCCTTTTTATTTCTGGGTTCGCTTCCTCGTTTGCGAGACAGACTTTGACGTGAATGCACATCAGACCTGCGGATAAATTGGCCCTGGGGAGTTGCCCCCGTCGGCAACCGTGACTCGCCCTGGTTGCCCTCGACCAACAGCAGTTTGCCTCAATGTGGCAAATCTCCACACCCATCTTGCGCCTTGATGCAGCTTAAAGCAGAACGCTAAGGAATCCTGTGTAGTTACCGTTCCACGCGGGCCCGTTGAAGGGGCCGACCACACAGCCGGGCCACGGCGTCAGTCTGTGGCCAGTTGGAGTCCACAGGACAATCCAATGAGCCTCCTGCAAGAAGGCGGGCGACCCAGGAGCAGCGCCAGAGCGCCGCAGCGCCGCAGCGCCGCAGACCCTCTGACCTCAACTTGACTGACGAAGAGGGGGAAGCGCTCGAAAAACCCACAATCATAAAAGAAGTCGAGCTTCTCATACGATGTGACAGGCGGAGTGTAAACAAAGCAAAGATTGAAATGTTTTCATCAGACGAGCGCTGGCCTCGGGTCCGGAGTCTTTTTCCCTTTATTGCAAAAAAAAAAAAGATGTTGTAAATTAAAAAACACTGGAGTCGTGCAGCCAGAGCCGTGCAAGTGACATTTCAAAGTCGTGTCCCCCCCCCCCCCCCCAAAAAAAAGAAAATTGTGATATTATTTCAGCAATCCCCAGAATCGGACCCAAGATTAAAATGAAATCAAATTCAAGCAATACATCAATACAATACATCTGGTTGTTTTTTTGAAAAACAAGGTGCTGAGAACCCTGGCCCTGCTATTATTGGCTCTCGGAAACCAGCTCACAAGTAACAACCAATCGCATTGATGCAGGTGTATAACCTGGCACTGGTTATTGTGACACACTTTCGCCTACGTTGTTTGCTCTGGCTGCTCTTTCTCTTCCTGAATCATATTTTACTGTATATCTGGGTGTGTGTATTTCAGTGCAAGTATGTGTGTGTGTGTGTGTGTGTGTGTGTGTGTGTGTGTCATGTTTTGTGCTCAAACAGCTGTAGATTGTTAGGGTCAGTCTTGTCTCTAGTAGATGGTGGGAGGAGTGAGGGGCTTGTAGCAATAACAGCAGTGTGCGCGTGCGTGTGTGTGTGTGCGTGTGCGCGTGTGTGTGTGTGTCTCATAAACCCGCTTCTCGGCCCTCATTCAGCAGGAGCACCAATAAAAACAAAAGCATGCGCACACACGTGCATCAAACCGCACATTCCCTCTTCACATCTCCGCTCCACTATCACCCCTGTCCCATCGGGCCCCGATTGACTCGCCTCCCGCGGGAACGCGGCGAAACCTCACATAAATGGCCCCAATGCGCCCGGGGGCCTGCGACCCCCTGATTCCCGGGGTACGGTTAATGTCATGCAGATAAACCTCCCCCGACGCCATTTCTCACTCGCACTCCGCTTGTAATCTTTACTGCGCAAAACACACGCGGGCTTAACCCGCCGGGGGCAGAGATTCGCCGTAAAGATCGCAGACCTTTTGTCAAAACCGACGTAGACTTCGAGTGGATCTCGAGCGAGATTTGTGGGGTGTGTGACCGGACGGAGGGCGGGCGGGGCGGGCGGGCGGCTGTTTTTGCGGGAAGACGAGGGAGCGTGCGAGAGCGTTTCTCTAGCTGAACTTGATCCGTGGACGTTAAACCGAGCAGAGAAATCAGGGAGGAGAGGACCCGGCGAATGTTTCCTCGGGGGTCAGAGACGGGTCGGGATGGGATGTTCTGTTCTCGAAAGAAACCAAACCCAGCGCAAATGGGTCAGATTGTCTTGTCCCGCTCGTTTTTTCCTACACTCCCTGAAGAAAAGGCCGGATGCCGGACGAGATGAGGTTGAACCGCTGCAGTGTTTTGCCTACAGTTACGGTACCAGCGGGCCTAGCAAAAGGATGAGAGCTCCTGGTACAGTCATAATTCATAACGCTTTGCAGACCTAATCCGAACTGGGACAGAGAACAGGCGCGTGGCAGCGGCACGTTAACGACGCCTCTTGCGGCCCTCAAACCATCTGCCGCTCTGCTTTCCAGCACAAATAAGATGTCACTTCGTGGCGCGACACCAAACAAGGTGCAAAATCCTCTCAAAAAGGCCCGGAAGAAAAAAAAAAGCTCACACAGCGTCACCGGGAGAGAGGGGTTTGTGGTTTCACTTCTTCAGAAACGCTAGAAATCAAAAGGAACACCAGCTGGAAGGAGAGAGAAAAACAAGAGGCCACGAATATCGCCCGTTGACGGAAATTTCACCGAGGCCCCTCGATGATTTGACGATGACACATCGCTGTTTCCGAAAATGCACCATGTTGCAATTTCTTTTACCCGAGGTTGGAAAGCGCTCGTGTCCAATATCGTCAGCGGCCGTGACCCCATTTACAGCGGCAGAATGAATCACAGTCGTAGTAACACTGACGCCTTCACCGTGCGCCATCCGCGGAAAGTTCAAGTTGGGAATTTCCAGCGATGGCTCGACGACAAGGCTGGGCACTTTGCCGTCCTGTGTGGGCTATTTTTTTTCTTTTCTTCTTTTGCTCAATTCCGTATCCCCATAACTGACCTACAAACGTGTGGGAAATTTGTGCCCGTGGTGACTGTGACCTACTGTAAGACATGGAAACGCGCGGCGTGCCATAAGGGACATATTCTTCCAGATTACGCGTTTGACGGAGGGGGCGGACTCGCGGGCGACAGGTAGCGCGTGGGGCCGAGAGCGAGTGTTATCAACAATGTAGGCGGTGACCTTCCAGCCCGAAGTGAGCGAGCGCGCGCGCGGCACTGCGCCCCTGCGCCCCTGCTGCGCGACAACGCCGGCCCGACCAAAGTCAACAAGGCCCGCTGTGTGCGTGTAACCGAAGGAGGAACGGGAGGCCCCCGGCGGTGCGCGAGGGCGACTCCTGTGTGACCACACAGCGCCGCCCGACGGAGCATCCTGAGCATAATGGCTTCATTCATCCATTTCTTTCTCCCCCGAGACACACTTCCACATGCTCCTACTTTGTCTTTCGACCTGGTGCGTGTGCCAGGTTCGCGGCGTTTTTCCCGCATCGCGGAAAGATTTTCGGACAGAAAAAGTGACTTGCAAATACTTCTTAGCTGTGATGGTTGAAACTTCTCTGGCGCGCGTCGTGTCGCTCTCTCTGAGGAAAAGTTCACCCGTCTGGCAGCCAACCAGAACTAAATCAACCCTATAAGCCCATACGCACACGCACACGCACATGCACACGCGCACACACACACACACACACACGGGAGTGTATTTCCTATGGCGGCACCTACTTGCACACAGAGCCGGTTCGACGTGATGTGTCAGGCGAGGGGAACGTTCTCCTGCCGGACGCCTCATAGAAGCGGATTGATGACGGCTCGGGCCTGCGCGGGCACCAGGCCGCCTGCTCGCACACGCGCACGGGCGTGTTTGTGTGCGTACGTCCAACGCACCGATGACGCGTCATCCTCCGTTTCCCCCAGGCATATGGCGAGTCACCGCAATTAGGCCCCGCGTCCCGCTCGCAGCCCCAACCGTGCGCCGCCCGGAGGGGGAAAAGCTGCGCGTCGGTCGCCGACGGCCCCCGCGAGCAGACGCGTCCGCCCAGAAGCGACCACACCGATCAGTTTCAGGCGTGGATCATTTCTGTCGGGCACGAGTTCCTCTCGACCATGCACTCCTCTCCTCCCCGTCTTGTTTTTGTTCTTTTCCAGCTCAATTTCAAAACACCTGACAGGCCGCCCCCGCGCTCCAGGCGAGAGGGGTGAGCGAGTGCGGCAGGGCGGGCGGCGGTTGAGCAGCGTCTGCGTTCTTGTATCGGGGCACCTGCGGATCCGGAGAGCGGCGTCTGGTCGGTGCCACCGAGCGTTTCTTCATGTGCGCGCGTGTCCAGACGGGGCTACGGTGTGACCGTGTGTGTGTGTGTGTGTGGGTGCGTGTGTGTCGGTGTGTGAAAGGTTGGATAAATAAGTGTGTGCGTGTCTGTCCGCCTGTCTGGATTGCGGTTTTTCACAGCATCGGCCCCAATCTCAAATAGAACCTCAAAAACCTGCGAATGTTCCAAAATAATCTCTACACTTTAAAACTCTATGTATTTCAAATTTCAAACAGTAAGAGACCAGAGTTGAGGTCACGGGGAACTAGGTTGATGAATGGGCGTCATGTATCTGTATACAACTGATAATGCCTCGTCACCAGATGTTGGGTAGCTGTTAACATCTGTGCTAACCATTAATGCTCCCGAAGCTCCAATGACCAAGGTGAGGTGGTGTTTTCAACTTTGACCCCTCCAATAAAAGGCACATTGTAAAAAGACCGCGTGCATGTGTGCATGTGTGCATGTGTGCGTGTGTGTGTGTGTGTGTATTCCAGAGTCCCTGATGTTTGGTGCAAATCGACTTACAGTCTAAGCTCGCTCTCTCTCCCTTTAATCTGATTGGAAGCTGCAATGAGCGCTCCGGCCCGTTGGCAGCTCCAGGTGCAAGCGTCAATAACCCCCGAAACCTTGCAACGAGATTTTGGTAAACTGGCTTCTCTGCAAAGTGGCTGCGCTTTTTTTTAAATTTTCACTGTTGCGCTGACAGCTTTGAAGGCCTTGGCCTCGCTGGTTAATAACTGTAGCTGGCGCGCTCACTTCGTATGTGTTAGTTGTGCATTGTTGTCGTGTAATGACGGAGGCGCTGACCACCACTTTTGACTCGGAGGACTTTTATTTTTATTTCCAAGAATTGCGCAGGGACACGATACGGGACGGCCAGTATTGATGTCGATATCAGATATGACAATAAACATCCAAGTCATGTACTTTCATCCTTTTCAACACTTGGATAATGCAAAAAGAATAACCTGTAACCCTATTATGACTGTGTTTGAGTAAACAGGGGACTGCAGGATACTTCCCCCCCATCATGTGATATTCAGTAAATATGTTGGACATTTGCAGCCACAGCACAAAAGTCAGCATCAGCTAAAAACTCGGTTAACCGTTACCAACAACGACATTATTTCCCCCAAAAAGAGTGTGATTGTGTTCATCTTGCTCCAACCACACCGCTGGTCCTCTGCCAAGTGGGTCAGTCCCACTCGTAAGGAGAGAGGAGACACGTCGGTGTGTTTATTCACCCCCGTTCCGCGCGGGGGAAGTTCCCCCACGTTTCCCCTTCGAAAATCTGTTCACGTTTTTACCAAATTGAAAAAAAAAAGGAGGTCACGGGCCACAACAAGGCCGCGTTTGCGAAAACAATCGCACATCGCTGAGGTAGGCAGTTTTTTAAGGGGGGCGGGGGGGGGGGGGAGTGGAAATGTCTGCTGTATGTATGGATGTGTAAGGCGATTTACTGTGTGCCTGTGACCGTGTGGGAGTCGATGTGTGCGCACGTGCTCGCGTCCTAACCACTACCAGACTCGTCCCAGATGTGGAGCAGTGTGAAGCAGCTGGACAGCCTCAGCGGCTTCAGAGGTGGTCAGGGCCACGTCTGCACAAACAAAACGACGGCGCTTTATATTCTCGGGGGCGTCCTCGTGCACGTCAGTTCGTATTCAGCGGGCAACACACACACACACACACACACACACACACACACACACATACTGTATGTACACGCGGAGAAACGCTAAGCACTTTAATTATTTGCGGTTCAAAATGTTGAGTATGATTGACTTAAGAAGTGGCCTCTTAAACCGGTCAAATTACACAATAGTCTGGCAGCCGCTCGAAGTCGGGGCTCAGAGCGTCAACGGTTTTTGGGGGTAAGAGTTTGCGGGAGAAAAAACATAAGAAGCTGTGTAATTTTGCGAAAAAAAAATGAACATGCCCTAACTTTTGAGCTCCAGCTTAACGGTTGCAAAAAAAAAAAAAAATGAGGAGAGGCAAAATATAATAACATAAGCATTGTTTGAGTTGGTCTAGTCATGCAGGGAGCAATGTTTGAAATCCGATTAGTTGCCTGGTTGGATTGGACTGGATGGTGAGAGGACAGCGGCGGGTTCCTGAGAATTAGAGCGAACAGATGCACCACCAGGAGTTCTCTCTCTGTGCTGCTCCCGGTCACTTATTAGGCCTGTTAGCAATACACATATATATATACATACATATATATATATATATATATATATATATATATATATATATATATATGTATGATCCCTCTTTACTCTTTGCAGTCACGGCCATCTGTGAAGCCAAATTGTGTCAGACCTGTCGCCGATGGCGCCGATAACGTCCAGCTCTGACAAGTTTGTAGCTCCAACCGCAAGCAGCTCGGATTCATCGCGGTCGCAGGAGGACGTGCCCAGACTTGAAGTGCATATATATATGTATATATTTTAAAAATAGGAATACAGCCAAGCTCAAACTACGCACCTAAACTCTGGTCAGCCTCGACAAACCCAAATAAAGCAAAAGAAACACCGGCGCTCAGCTCTGCCTGCCGAGTAATGACAGCTGTGGTTGAGGAGAGGGGTCATTTTCCCTGCACTTACCATTTCACACTCTTACAGTGAAAAACAAGTTTTCTTGCGATATCTGTGAGGCAGATGTGACCAGGTACGGCTGGCGGTCGCACCCGCCGACACTTAACAGGGAGATTATCCCGACGAGATAAGTGGAAATACTGAGTGGGAATTTGCTCCGGAGCAGCGACATTGAACTTTGACACTTTGAGAGTCCAAATTTGTCGCTCATCAGCTCTGACTAAAAACGCAAACCTGCGCTTGCGGAGCGACCACGCTCCGCGTTCTGTCACGCGGCTCGACCGCTGACGTACAGTACGCCGCTGATAACGCGCGAGCCCGCGGAGTCGGCACCGGGCCTGCTGTCTGCCTCTGGTTACCTGATACTGTTTGGGCTCCGCTGTGGATATAGCAACATTAATCATAAAATTTCAGGGGATATGCAGTACGCGCTTATCTGGATATGTCTGTCTGTGTGTGTGTGTGTGTGTGTGTGTATCGGTAACCATGTCAATGTGGATGCCTCAGTCAGAGGTGATGAGCTCAGCACACGGCGGCGGCGGCGGCGGCGGCTCATAAACGCGGGGGGAAGCCGCAGGCCGTGACCAACTGCAAACACACACGGGCCAACTCAACCGCCGCAAGTCTCGCTGGCTTCTTTTTTTTTCTCTCTCTCTCGATCACACGTACATGCGCACGGATAAACAGCTGAGGACGATTTCAGTCGGAACACAATGTCCCGTCCGGCCGCTGACGGCTGATTCAATCTAGATTAAGTTGGCGCAACGTGTTATTGAAATTCGGCTGCTTATTGAACCTGCGCGCGGAACCGCAAGAGGAATTTCCCCTCTTGCGACCGGGTAAACAGTTGCTGCAGCGGCAGCAAACCTTGACAAACTGCAGCTGTGATCTTTGGGAACAAAAGGGAAGTCTAAATTGAATATCAAGCAACGCTGTACAGTCGGGTCAAAGTGGAGCAGACGGATTTGTCCCGTGGACTTGTCGGCGCGTGTTTACGTTGCAGTTAGCGGTTTTTGGGGGGGTTCGGGGGTTGAAGCGTGGCATTGGGGTTTGGTGCCTCACGTCCTGCCGGATGCAACATGAACGTGTGAACAGGTGTACGCATGTGCAAATGTAGCACTTGGTGTTTTTGTTTTGAAAGTTCCTTGGGAGCTTCAGCAACATCAGACTGTAGCCGCTCGATACAAGTTTACTTTGAATATCTGCGTGTGGTGCCGAGTGCAAACCGAAGGCCTTATCTGATCCGTTCTCTTTGAGCTCTTGTAAACACTGGTTTGGCGCCGTTGATGGGACTGATTAGACAGGAACCGCTCCGTGTAATTGCAGCCAGACCCTCGGAGGTGTATACTGTAGCACACGTGGCCGGCGGGCAGCGGCGTGCGTTTACATTCTCTCCTCAAACATTCGAGCGGTATGTTCACGGGCGAAGGTCACGATCAAGTCTGAATTGTGAAAGGGGGTGGAAAAAACGGGAAGAGGGAAAGCAGTCGACTGCATAAATACGTGTAGGAATTTCAGAATTGTCACAAATTTAGGCTCCGATTATTGTGTTTTGTTTGCGCGCACATTGCAGCCCGGTGCTCAGGGACTCCTCACCATCCATCCCCAAAGACCACTCTACTGTCCCTCTCATCCACTGTAAACCTGCTAGTCTACAGACTGGTGCACACACACACACACACACACACACACACACACACACACACACATCATCCGTCTCAAGTTCCCTCCCCCTGCCCTCGTTTGGCCCGCATCCCACATCCCCTCGTGGGACTCCCGCCTCGCCGCGGCCTCAGGTCACAGCTCATTTGGAGGAGGCCATCTTTGTTTCCCACTCGCTCCCCCTGCTCTGTATTGATGGACTGGGAGTCGCAGGCCCACTCACGTGCATCACAACACCCAAGTAAGTGATTGCTTTCTCATTGAAAAAGTGATCTAAGAACTCTCATGTAAAAAACCAAAATGGCGGCTTGGCCCCCGGTTGGCCTCCCACATGGGATTACTGTTGAATGCCACCGTGTCAGTGCATTGCCATGTATGTGGGAGTCTGATGGCTAAAACAAATCAGATTCTAAAATATCCCGCTCCCGACTGTGAAAAATCACTCTCGAGGAGGGATTCAGTTGCACGTAGGAGGGTTTTGGAAGTGATTTGCCTCGAAAAGCTGTCAGGGACTCGAAAAAACACGCTAATCCGTTTCTATCAGTGCAGAGAGCCAGAGATGGGGGGGGGGGGGGGGGGGGGGGTGACAAGCGAAAGACGCACGGCTTTAACAACACATCACTCTCATCCCACTCAAGTCTTTTTCACTCGCGAGCGCATCAGCATCGCGAACGCGAGCCAACGATTTCCAGAAGCTGCTGAGGCAGATTTCTGGAGCGAATCATTGTCTCCTGGTGACTCACTGTCGAGGCTCCTCACCTGTCTCCTGCCCACTCCAACGCACACACACACACACACACACGCACACGCACACGCACACACACACACACACACACACACACACACACACACACACACAGCCGCGTCTTTAAGTTACTTACTGACCCCGCTCATTTTCCCAGGCCAGTCAGCCAGCTCAAGTGAAGCTGTCACTGCTGGATGAGCACCGGGGCCGTTAGCACCGTGGGTCACTGTGGGGAAAGGCCGTCTGCAAAGCCAATTAGCCTCTCGGCGCACCATAAAAACAGACCGAGCCTGCGGCTCAGGGGAAAACTTTCCTGGCCCCAGAATCCACGTGGAGGATTTTTATTTTTTTCCAATGCGACAAGTTGGAGCGATGGGTGTTTTTTAAATTTTTTTTTTTTAAAAAAGAAAAGAAAAGAAAAAGAGGCCCGAAACCCAATCTCCCCACTCCCCAAATATTTGCACTGCGGAGAAAAACAAAAGTGATCTGATTTCTGTTTGAATCCATTTCTTTCTTTTTCTTTTCGGTGACACGCTTCTCCGAGGAGGCCGGGGGGAATTGCGGAGCAGACACATAATCTCTCTTTGACAGGAAAATTACCCGGCGAAGTCTAAATGTTTATATGCTGTGTACCGGCGGGGGGAAACGCTGGACCGCTTGGACGAGGGGTTCACCGAAGGCCCAGTGGCTGCATGCAAGGTCCCAAACAAACACCTGTCAAACGGATATGTCAACAATTAAAACATACTTTGCCGCGATTAATTGCGCAGTGCAGGTCATTTGTGCGCCCCGAGGGCGAGTCTGCGCCGCGCGAATGGAGGGGAAAGAGCTCGTAGGTGGACCGGGAGATGAGAGTCTCCACGTACTTTTACACATAAAGGTCAATTAGGACGTTCCGTAGAGAAAATGATGCTAATGATGTCTCCAGGGTTATCTCGGATTTGACGATTTCATGCATCCACCCAAGGGGCTGGCGTGTGCATACGAGAAATATAAAAAAAAATGGATCCATATCAGCATATGGAATAATCATCCGTCTCTTATACACTGTGGAAACAGAGCTTGTTTTGACAACATGCAGCACGTGCAGACCACGTCTCCTCCCCGTTTGGCTTTTGTTGGCTCGCTTCCTCCCGCAGGCGCGCTTGCGTGTAAGAATTGTATGTCCTCTGTGATCACGGTGTGAGGAAAAAACGGTAGTGGGGGATCATTGCACGAACGAGCGGCGGCCTTATTCAGTCCAGACGCCGCGGGCCAATCGGAGTCGAAGGGCCAGAAATGTTCCCGAAAGTGGCGGAGCATTTGCGGCATGCGGGCTCACTTGACTGAGACAACGGCGAGGGGGAGAAACACAACAGAGAGAAAACCGCAAAGAGAAAAGGAAAAGGAGGAGGAGGAGGAGGAGGTGGTGGGATTGATGCCAAGAAGATGTTTGCCCACCCGCACACTGACCTACAAACACGGATGTGCCGCCTGCAGTACTCCCTATCTGAGGCACATGGAGACCCGGTGATGTTTTGACAACAGGCGCAGCGTGATATTCAGAGCGTGGATCTGACCCTTGCCCTCATTCTTTGACTCCGTCTTTCCCACTCTCTGCTGTGAGCTCAGACACACACACACACACACACACGCACACACACACGCACACACACAAGCACTCGAATTAGAAACACAGGGTTTATAATCTGTCGCCTTTTGTCTCGGCAAATCTCGTCTTTGTCTCTCTTTTTTTTCCATTTTCCTTCTCTGCTCTCTGCAATTTAAAATTGTTTCTCAATTCGTTTTAACGACGAACAGGGCGCAGGCGTGAAAGACACGGGAAAGAACCGTCTCCAAAAGCTGATGAATTCATGACTTTTGTTCCACATCCATCATAATCCTGAAGCGGGTGATGACAGGAGCATCTGCCATAACCCATAACATCAGGCCTTGGAGGAAGCTCAACATATTGTACGCTACAGTAAAATATACCGTACTATCATGTGATTTTATCCAAAACACAATGGGCTCGCAGTTGGGAGCCTGGGTGGCCCTGCCAATAATTTTTTTTTATTGCAGCTGAAGGTCATACTAAGCACCATTGTTGCAGAAATTAAATTTACAGATCACATAAACACATTTGAATATTCCATGTCGTATCTTAATTGACGGTGTCACAACACGCTCCATGTGTGCGGAGCGGGTCGCGTGTGCGGCTCCTTCACCTCGTGCGTGCTTCCTTCAATTTGTGCAGTCCCTCGCAAAATGGCTCCTCCCTGCTCAGCTAATGGCCTTAATGTGTGTCCGGTGCACCGCGCGACCTCATCAGCCTTCAGACAAGTTCACAGTCGGTTGGACGTTGATCGTTTGTCGGCTCCGTTTTCTGATGTGTCGCGTGACTACGGGATGAATGACAGGACGTATTCAGATGCACCTTGTTCAGTTGTTTTAGCGAGCAATCCCATCCAGGCGACGTGATACTTTCAAATCATGACTTCTGTATCAGTTTTCTGTCATGAGTCCAGCTTGTTTGCTGCTAGTTTTTCAAATATTCTGTCATGTCGGGCCTCGAGCAATCTGGCCCGGAGTATTTTTGGGCACTCACACCTTTATGGCCCACCCAGGGGCGTTAAATCGCCCCCAGAACTGCACAGCCCCCCCCCCCCCCTGGGCCATCCGGTCCAGCCCAGGTGCCCTGTTGGAGATCCCTTTCCTCCTGGAGCCCCTGTCAAACCCCTCTGCAGCAGATCTGCCAGAGATCCCCCTCTCATAGCCAGATGAAAGTCTGCTACCGGTAAGTAGGCCATAAAACCACAGGAAGGAGGGGGAGAAAAAAAGGGAGAGGGCCTCGGCCCCCCCCCCCCCCCCCCCCCGAGCCAAAATACAACCGCGTTCCCCTCCCTCTCTCCGCGGGCCTCCACTGTCCTCACGCCCAGTGCATCCTCCCTGTGCAACACCCCCCGCCCTTGGGTACCGACACGCGGGTCCGGAAGCCATTTGATGGTGGGGCACCGCCCGCGGCGAAGCGGAGCCGGAGCACGGGGCCGGGCGACAAAGCAGGAAGACGAAATGTTGGGTGAGCTGCGGGGTGTGTGCAAGGCGTCACCATGTTTAGCCTCCATCATCACCCCACCCAGGAGAATTCAGGCTCTATGACCCTGCAATTGAATAAAGGTGTGTGTGTGTGTGTGTGTGTGTGTGTGTGTGTGTGTGTTTGCACCGGGTGTGTGTATTTACAGAGCCAAAAAGGAAGCTCCCGACAGCTGTTCCTCTCATCGCCTTCAACTGGCGAGGGGAAGCAACCTCCTACTCTTTGTTTCAGTCTCAATCACTCTTTTCTTCTTCTTCTTCTTCTTCTTCTTCTTCTCTTCTCCTCCCGTCTTCCTCCCCCCTGTCATCAGAACCCGAGATCTTTGACCTGTTATCCAGTCAAGAAAAGGATGTTTCGGACGAAGGTGGGCCGTGGTTCCGGTGTGTGTGTGTGTCTGTGTGTGTGTGTAGCACGGATTATTTATTTTTTGTGTGTGTGTGTGTGTGTGTGTGTGTGTGTGTGTGTGTGTGTGTGTGTGCGCGCGCCGGTGCACGTGAGTCCTTCCTATATAGACCTTTGTTATCCTATATCGTCCTCCTTTCCCCCCCCAGTGACTAGACTCCTGGGCTGCATCAAGGATAATTACAACACCATTGATTATCATGGCGGAGCTATAGCTGTATTTCCTGTCACAGATTGAGGTTTTGAGTTACACCACTCATGAGGCCCCCTCAAAACTTTGTGCAGCAATTCCCCCCTGATTTGCATTTGTGCTACTCGAGAAGACTCCTCGAGTGAATCCGAACTTCAGCTCGGTGCGTGGATGATTCCTTTCCCTTCACTCCTTGGCAGTATTAAAAATCGCAGGATATAAAGAGCCCGGTCAGAGGAGAGGGGAAAAAAACACAAAAATTGCTGACGGAGCGCTTCTTTACCGTCACTCATTATCTGAGACGAGCAACAAGTGGCATTTGCCAGTGGAGTGATGTTGAGTAACAAGTGCCGCTTTCGTCAGTTTCCCGGTCGTTACGGGGCGGCAGCTTTCCGGACGTGCCACTTTGTCTGACATCATTTACGGGACTGAGCACACAGTTCCAGTAGGCCCATGTTAAGAGCCGGGTGCTGGCATATCGTCCGCTAAGCGGCCCCTGCCAAAAGAAAAAGCAAGAAAAAGAAAAGCACCTTGGCTGTTTGGAGCTCGTTCAGGAGCCAGTGGCACAGCAGTGGTGCTGTCGGGGAAACCGAATGTTTACGGGCGAGGTTATCTGTAAGTATTAATCCATTCATTATGTGCCAAATGTAGGGCTTGAAGCTTGGGCCAGTGACATTAGCCCAGTTACCTACTGCGTCGTTGTAATGGTCAACAGAGATCTCAATCGCGGGGAGTTTTCATGCCTCCATTGTTTGGTTTGTGTGGCGCTGATAACACATGGAGGCCATTTCGGCCTATCTCCCCCTACGAGCCACGGTCCAGATTGTGCAGTAGAGTGTTGTTCATTTCCAGTGCCACACAGAAAGTCCCGTGGCAAATGGGGATTGCGGATACAAGCGCCCTTCGTAGGCTGGCATCATGTTGCTTTGTGGGTCCTTCTAACATTTCCTAACCTGTCTCCGTGCCGAACTACATTTTGCGATCGTCGCGTTCGTGTTTCCGTTACTGGTCGGGAAAGGAAAACCACCGCAGCCTCCCCCTGTTCGGCCGCTTCCCGAAATAAATGTGGGAAAAATAACTTGCGGCCCATCAGCCAACCCGACGAGGGTCACCGGTTGCTTTTGGAAGGCGAATGTCCCAACCCTTCTTCACTTTGGATGCCCGCTGCCGCCGAGGTCTTTCCCTTGACTCTCGACTTGCGCGCAGGCCAACCAGTAGCACAGCAGTGATGAAAAGTTGTGGTTCACGGCACTCGCAGCCTCAAAGTGGGTTGCATTGGGGAAACTGGGAACGAGTCGCGCTCCTCCAAACCCGTGGACTGACACTCTTCCCCTCTTTATGCAAATCACGAGCCACAAGCGTAGCGCGGGCGAGGCGCGGAGGGTTGCGCGGTTTCCACAGAAGGGTTGAGACTTTTTCAGATGTTACACGTTTCACTGTTTGGAGCGGAAGCCTTTTGATCTACGGCCCTGCTGCCGTCCACTCCAAGAGCACGGATCAGCTGGAGCGAGCTCTTATCCAAACAGAAGGCTGACCTCTCTTTCTTTTTCTTCTTCTGGAGACTCAGGGTTTCTCCCCGCTGCTGCTGCTGCTGCAGCGAGAGAGCTACGCTGCAAATCACAGAGCCTTTCAGCACCCGCAGTGGGAATTCTGAATTGTGCATTGCCATCAGTTTAACTCACGCTAACTCTCCTGGCCTGACTTCTCCAGCTCTACACTATAAATTTCAGTTCTATTTTTATTCAGGTTTTTTTTTTTTTTGTTCTTCTATTTTTGTCCTATTGTACTAATGCATGAGTTTTATCATTAGTCAGGAAGGAACACTTGACTGTGTCAGACCCTGGGTATAAAGTGTGGGAACAGCACGTTTCCTTGCGTCATTGTCCCGAGAAGTTGCATGTCATGCTTCCCTGAAACTCACCCTGACTTCCCATCTTATCTCACGTAGAAATGACTAACCCCCCCCCGCTCCCGTCTGCGAGGCAGGAAGGTTGTTGCTCTGGGACCCCCGGGCGGGATGCAGAGGGCTTGTAAAAGAGCTTTGCAGATGTGGGCTTGTCAGGTGGAGGTCGAGTTGACCTCAATTATTCCCAGCGTCACCGTGACCGGGTTGTGTCGGCGAAGGGCACGGGCGTTGTGTCAAGAGCGGGGAATTGAAACAACGTCGCAGAGCTGCCCGCGGACCTATGGGAGGGAGAGGTCAGGAAATCCGTCACAATAGCTGAAACTGCATGCGGGAAACATGGGCACTGCACTGTGACGCAGCGAAATCTGACACGGTGATTGAGAAACGCCGCAATTTCCAGAGCGAGAGGGGGAGGGGGGGGGGGGGGTCACTCAGAATTCGCGGCCTTTCAAGATTATACTCCAGTCTATCTTTCATGAGGAAATTGCAGTCCATTTGATAAGCTTATCTTCCTTGTAAATGCCTCTTTTTTTTTCTTTTTTAAAGGTACCGTGGCTCAGATGACATGGACTTTGATTTCTGCAGCTTCAAAGTAAAAGTTGGAGGTCCTCCGAGTTTCGGTCGCAGAGTTCAGAGCTCCAGAGCTTAGGTGGACTGAAAAATGATCCATTTGATGTCGGAGATTTGGTTAGTCGAGGAAATTAACCTGCTGGGGAGCTCTACTTTGGCCTGTAATGAGCCTCGGCAATATGAGAGTTCTGTGTCAGAGAAGGGAGACGAGGTCGGGCCGTGGAGATTGATTCGCAGACTCCCTTACATTAACGTCACGTGCACACCCAGGATGGCACGTTGAAAAATTACACCACATGTATTTAGATGTATCGGTTTCAGACACATGGGCCCTGGAGAGAGGTATGCCGGGCTGGAGATGGAGAGATAGGGAGGGAGATGGAAGAGGGAAGAGGAAAAAGTCAGACAGGAATCAAGAGTCTTGGAGGAACTCTTGGGAAACGTTCTGGCTAAGTTGTCGTACCCTTGAGGCGAGGCGCATCCCGACATCTGCCCTCTTTGGCTCCGTATATGTCAAGGTCACGTCCTCATTCTGTCATTCGCGCGGATGGCACGGAGCGTGACGGGGCTCATGGTCAGTAGGTCAGAAGGCCTGCGGCTGACTGATTATAACGCCGGAGCCACAAAGGCAGATTTGCTTGGGAAAAAGTTGGAGCGGTCCAAGTCGCTATCCAACCGTGCGAGAGACGGAGCAAAGAGACACACGGGAGGCGAGTGTGCACAGACGCGCTGCTGGAGCGAGCTTTGATGTACAGCAAATCGGCCAATTTTCGCCCAGTCACGGTGCGCAGATAAATCAATCTGCATCAGTATGGCACACGCGGCAGGAGGCTCGCGGGAGCAGAGAATCCCAGATCTGGAGACGATCGCCTGCTCCAGCGGTTCGCTCTTGTCTTTGATGAGTTGACAATATGCTCCGCTTTGCTCCAAGCACCCGGGCATTGGGTTCATAAAGTCTGGCTGAATACAACCAAAACAACAGACAGCCTACCATCTGTTAAGATTGACGACGGGGGGAAAGCCACTAAACTGGCTGCAGCTCAGAGAGTATTATCTAATTCAACACTAAATCTAAATCAGGGACAGACATCCTCACACGCTGGAGAGAGTTATTTCGGGGCCTTTGCAGCCCGTTGCATCACGCGACCTGCGTTGATTGTTGCGGAGCTGGGAGACACGAGCCAAACAACCGGTCGGGGGGAAAAGTGGGTGATTTGGCAAAGTGCCATCCAGGTCGAGCTAAGCCAGGCCTCCATCTCCATCACCTGGCTGTTTGGACCGGGTGCACACCGCCGTGGGCCTACAGAAGAGCCCTCGCACGGGTTCGCAGGGCGGCAGGGAGGGAGCGAGCGCCCCCAGCTGAACCGCGAAGGAAGCGCTGAATTTGGACTTTCACACTGGGCTAATTTAAGAGAGCCCTGTTGTGTTAACAAAACTCCAAGGCCCAGCACTGCTTTGGGCTGAGAAGAAGAAGAAGAAGAAGCAAATATAAGGAAAGGCAGTCAGAGAGAATCTTAACCCACTGCCCTTGGGATACCGGTCCGCATTCCTGCAGTTGGCCGGACCACGGCAGGACCCCTGCAGTGGGCCAAGTGTGATTAGACTCTCATCGGAGGAGCTCCTGTTGCACTGTGTGTGCGCATTTCGCCGTGTTTATTTAAAAAAGTTTAATGCCATTAAAAGCAAACGTAAGATTATTTCCACCCGGCTGTGCCCATTTTTTTTCAACATGTGCACAGCGAGTGGAAACACTGGAATCTCTCAAAAAAGTCGAGTTTGACAAGAATGTTATTGTTATTGTGTTTTGCTGGGAGAGAAAAGGCTCGCTTGAAGTTTTTCTTCTCCTTCTTCTTCTTGTTTAATCAGTGTAGACGCAGCATCTGCACTTCGCTGCCACACACACACACACACACACCCACCCCAATGTGCTTACGAATAAAGAAAATGATCTGCCCACATGTGGTTTGAATGGGTGGACAAATGTATCCATGTTGTGGGATTTTAGAAATTCTTTTTTTTCCTTTTGTAAATTTTGGAAAATTAAAAGATGGGTTGTTTGATCTTCGACCTCGACATCGAGTGGAATATCTGGATACACGTTGGATGGATTGCCATGGCATTTGGTCGTGACGTTCAAGGTCCCAAGTGGAGGAATCCCAACGACTTATGTCGTGTCTCGTGAGGAACATCTGCCGGGCCTGCAGATGATGAACCCTCATGACAAAATCTCTGCGATATCTACTGATATTCCCCCCCGAGCCTCAGTCGTACATCGTGTTTACCGCAAATTAGGAATTCAGAGGAACTCAAATTTAATGGCTCCCGCAAGTCAACCAACGGATCCACAGCTGCAGCGTTCAGATGGAAGCCGGGAGGTTCGGAGGCTCCTGCCGCCTGCTGAGCTCGTCAGCGAGTCCGTGGGATCGTGGGTTTTCCCAGAGGAAGGAAGCTTGACGTGCTCCGAGGCCTCCTGGACCTTTCGCTGCTCCTCGGTGTGTGTGTGGGAGCAGCGCGCTCAAATTCAGATGCGCTGCGCACACGCAACCTCGCCACAAGTCCACGCTCGGTTTCGACCTCCTGCCAAATGTGTTATTTTTCTCTTTTATATTTCCTCTGTTGTGTTTGCCCCCTTGGCATGTTGGCACTCACGCCCACCCCCCCCCCCACCCCCCCCAGGTGAAACAGGGATGAGTGGTGGTTGACACACTGTAAAGCCATCAGAAGGTGGGCGATGCAGCGGGGCTCCTCCGCTGGCTCGCATGTGTCTCACTCGCTTCCAGCGGCCTTGTTATGACTCTAGCAGTCACATCCGACCCACTCGCCGCCATGGGGGCAGATGTAGAAAAGCAGAGAGGGAGTGGAAAGTGGTAACGAGAGACAGCGGCGGGCTCCGATAGACCCCTGAGAAACATATACAAACGATGCGGACCAAAACGGGCCTGGCGTTCGTACAGAGCCGAGGGTCCGGTTGATGACAGACCAGAGTGATGGATCAGAAACAGAAATATCCTCGTGTCTCTGCAACTCCGCCTTCAGACGGAGATTTTGCTCTTGAACCGTCCGTTGTATCGGAGCAAGTTTTTGGCTCATCCCTCGGCCCTGAGAAAAACTGATCTACCTCCGTTTTTTTCGCTTTCTCGTCCACGTCCAGGAAAGTAATCCTGACTTTCCTTTCCCCCCGGTGTACGCAGGTTGCGTTACTGCGAGCAGGTCTGCGCCTCGCCGACGCTCGCCTCGCCTCCTCTCATCAGCGGCGGCCCCTTAAACGCAACGCTCGCAGTTCATTTCAGTCCCAAAATCAAAGGGGCCTTGAGTGGCAACAAGCTGCTTAAATAACGCAGCGCTCCGTTCATGTGCAATAAAGTGAAACATCCTTTATTACTGCACTGTTACGGCCTGCACATTCCCAGCTAATGGCCAGCTATAAACAATTTTATGCATCTATGTTTTACGCTGCCTGTTGGCGTCAAAGCGTTGCATGAAACAGTCCAGAGTCTTGCACGGAGACGAGTGTGGCGTGGCAGTATAAGCGTTTATCAGGGGTGTAAAACATGTTTTTAGCTTTCATGGCAGTTAACTGTGGTTATTGTAGTGGTGCTATATGATATTTTTAAAAAAGTGTCTCGCTGCATTTAGTTAATCTTTTATGGAGGCAGCTGCTGCAAGCAGGCCCTTTTGTATTCGCCTCCCCCTGAAATGAACTCGGACATTTACCTCAACTGGCCTCTGTCTGCTGTTCCCTCAAAGGAACCGTTCACCGATATGGGAAAACACGCTCACGTGCCTCTTGCCAACGGGGTTAGATGAGGAATCTGAAACCACTCTCGTGCCTGTACGGTATATACGGACCTTAGCTCCGCTCTGTGTTTATGCTTAGCTCCGCGTCTCGTCGGAATCCGAGAAAGAAAAGCAGAAAAGAAATGTCAACATATTTCTTCAATTCGAAAAAAACGTACTCGGCTGAGTGTCTCGCTCAAGTCTGGTGGAATCGGTGTTTTACGCCTGGACCCAGTTAGCTCTAGACGTTAGGATGTGACGCTCACAGAGATGCCGAGCAATCCTTTTATTTACCCAGGCGAAATTGGCAGGCAGCCGATATTTGAGGATTTCATAAATGAGGAGGGAAACCATCAGCTACTATGGATAACATCTTTCCCAAAGGCAACGCAGTGAGGGTCAAGGCAAAGGTCTAGTCTGCAGCATGGGCCCGGCCCGCCCCGAGGAGCTGCTCCTGTCTCGGCCCTGGGCCGACATCCACATGTGGCCCGCGCGGTGCGATGCAGAGCAGGCGACCGTGAGTCGGTTAATTAGAGAGTCGGAACATCGCAAAAAAAGAAGAAGAAGCAAGGGCAGATCTCTGTCCTCAAACAGCGGCTGTATCAAAAACGTCTGGGCTGGTTTTTACAAAGAGGCGGCTCACGTTCGAGGTCAGCGGGTAACTCCATGTCTGACAGAGCCAGGCCGCGTTCGGCGGCGCTGTTTTGAAAATAGGGCCGGTGAACTTGAAACGTGTTCATAATCAAAAACTGGATCTGCAATGACAAGCTACGTCCAAAAGTGTAAAAAAAGAAAAAGAAAAAGCAAACTGCTGCGCATCCTGCTACCTTGTAAAACATGACTGCGGTGCCGAGGAGTCATAAAAAAAGGTGCTGCTTGATGGTTTGATGGGCCTGTTTGTGAAATAAGTTGTACTAGCAGCTCTGAAATCGTGTATTGGCTTCATTTAACTTACTTAAAAGTAATAAATGTAGATGCTTTCACATGGAATGGGGCAAAAAATGTAACTATGTATGCACTGACACCTATCCTCAGAATATGTAGTGTCCTTGTGTGCATGAATCAGAATAAAAAGGTAATTTATAAAATAAGAAAACATGTACATTTTCTCTCTCCCTGACAGTCTGTCTGTAGGGGGCAGTATGGTTTCATCCCTTCTCCCTGGAGGCGCGTGGACAGATCTGCAGCCGCTCTCTCATGACAACCACCGACACTTGAAAATCCTCAATTTTGTGTGTGTGCCTTCACCCAGAGCAGATTTAAAGATGGCCTCTCTCTCTCTCTCTCTCTCTCTCTCTCTCTGTGTCAAGGCCATTTGGGCTTTTGATGACGCTCCACGGGATCCGTCATCAGGCGGACCACAGTCGCTACAGTGCCATATTTTCCTGATATACATCATTTCATAACTGCCTCGAGCATTTTTAAACATGTGACCTATTTGAAGGACCTGCAGGTTAGATGCATTTTGAAAGATAGCACTGACACTGGCCCTTCTGCATCGCTTTTTTTTTTGTAGTATAGATCTGTTTCTGCTCAACCGTCTGAACGGTGGGATGAAAGCAAGTCCGGACTTGTCCTCCTTCCGGGGCCCGATGAAAGGCATTCTGGGGAATGTAGGAAACTCCTGGAATAAAACTGATCACCAGAAATTGTTGCTATATCAACAGTCATCTGACCAAGGTGATGGAGAGCGTTTCAAACTCTTCATGTGTGTCTCCTGTGACAGACGGGATGGACGGATTTCCTACAGGATTGGATTGTTAGTGTTAGTGTGTGTGTGTGTGTGTGTGTGTGTGTGTGTGTGTGTGTGTGTGTGTGTGTGTGTGTGTGTGTGTGTGTGTGTGTGTGTGTGTGTGTGTGTGTGTGTGTGTGTGTGTGGGTGTGTGTGTGGGTGTGTGGGTGTGTGTGAGTGTGTGTGAATGTGTGTGTGTGTGTGTAGGGGTGTTAACAGAGAAAGAGAGGCCTGTGCTATCCACAGTCCCCCAGTGCCTCTTCCGAGAAATGGACAGAGAAGAAGAGGGAAGTGTGTGTGTCTGTGTGTGTGTGTGTGTGTGTGTGTGTGTGTGTGTGTGTGTGTGTGTGTGTGTGTGTGTGTGTGTGTGTGTGTGTGTGTGTGTGTGTGTGTGTGTGTGGAGGGGGTATGAGCGGACACATGCACAATATCAATGTCAAAATATGCAAGAGCTACTACGAGTCTGCAGCACAGGGTCAATGTGAGAAAAGGAAACGGCAAACAGTCAAATGTGCAGTATTGTTCTGATCTACAGGAGCCGCATGAATGATAACATCACTGTTGATAATTGAATTGATGATTGTTCATGGCATATAATGCGGTACTCAAGTGTAGATGCAGTATTTAAAAGCTCCATCCTGGCTCCGCATATATGTAGCTGATCATATTATATTATAGATATTCTAAAACTGTTTGGATGTTTTATCTTTATAAAAGCATCATATGATTTCTGTGTGAAATGTTAATCTGCAAAGTTTTAATGAAAAAAAGTGCAATAGAAATGATATACTGTTATATGAGATGATAGTGGAGTAGAAGTGTCAAGCAGCATACAATGGAAATACTCAAGTAGAGTACAAGTATGTGAAAATCATGCAGTACCGTGGAAGTTCTTCATCTTGACCTCTGCGGGGTTGTGGTCTTATCTTTGTCTGACTGATTATCTATAAGTTATAGCGTCCTGGGAATGTGTTTTTCTCTTCAGCAGATCTTTTGTAAGAGAAGTGCTCACATCTCACAAATCGTGTGATATGACTCCATTAAATGAATACATTCTATTTCCCCCCCCCCCCCCCGGCGAGTCTGACACGCTCTTTTTCTCACTCCGCAGAACGAATGCACAATTTCGCCACACTTTGCACAACACCTGTGAGGACCTCACGTCAAGCGCCGACTCCGCCGCGAGTGATTATGGTGTTTGTCCGCGCAGCTCCCGAGTCGAGTGGGGAACATTTAGTCTCTTAGAGATTCATAACTTTATTAGCTCAATCTGTACATTTTTTCACACACACACACACACACACACACTAGTATAAATGTTCTCTGTAATGGATCCATGTGTGAAAGGGCATTGTAGTGGTGTGGACATGTCAAGCGTCGATCAGGCGACATGTGGCCTGATTAAGTTGTATATTGATGTTCATGTACGTGTGTTTTTCAATGTCACTCACCTCACTGTTGTGCTTTCATTACGAGCACCTGGTTCGACGTGCATGTGGTAAAAACACCTCGACGTCGCCGATTTCCTCGCCCCCCCCCCCCCCTCGATAGCTGGGAACAGGCAGCTATCCCACCAGCGCCCCCCCGCCTTCTTTCCAAAAAGGGCAGATTCGGGTTATGTAACAAGGCCGGGAGCAGCATGGAAAACCTATTGCTGTTCCCAGTCATGTTCCTAATCCTCCCTGCAGTTGGCCTTAAGCCCCTTCAGCCCCGCTGACAGCAGTCGGCCAGGGGTTGTCATTAGGATGAAAGCCATGCGACTCACCTGGTTACACAGCTGTGTGTCGGGGGGGGGGGGGGGGCATGATTACAGAGCGGAGCTGGCCCTGCCGCCTCCACGCGCAGGGACCGACACCAGAGATGAGAGGGCCGGGTCGACCAGGTTGCAGTTGTTGTTGTTGTTGGAGAGATGGCCGCTCTTTTCAACGGGTTGTTACCCGCACCCCTTGACCTTCTGTGGGCCATTTTTTTTCCCCGCTGCGTTTGCCGCGTTTTCCACAGCGCGGGTTGACGGACCTAGGGAGCAAAAAGCTGGACCTGAACCTGAGGGCGTTTCATCTCTCAGCCCCTCAGAAGTCGCCCCGGCCCTGTCTCTCTTGTCCCGTGCCCTCGTATGAGAACTGAGATACGAGGGCACGGGAAGGGTCTGCAGTCACGAGTGCAGCTTTCGTCATCTATTGTAGCTCGTTTAACAACACAAGGGCCCGGGTAAAAATCACAATCTTATTGTGTAAAAGTCTCTTCTCTCCCTTTTGGCTTCATATAAGACTTTTAGAGCTAAAGAATATACGTCCATAAATCAAGTTAATGACTATGAAGGACAAAATCAAAACATGGTTTCACAACATATCATTCTATCAAATGTTTTAATGAAAATGAAATAGATATGGAAGGAATTTTTTTTTGGGGGGGGGGCTCAAATGTCGTCCTGCAATGTGCCAAGTATCTCACAGCCGATTTTTGATCTATTGAAAAAAGGAACTGGCTAGTTACTATGAGAAACTATAGCTGATCCGCACCCGACCCTGACTAACAAAGTGAATTCCGGGAAGTGCCGTGCAAACGTCACGGCGGCGATAAATGCACTCACCACCTCGTGAAACGCATTCATCGTCTGTACTCTGTTCAGTCGGAATGGCAGCGGGACAAGTCAAGAGATTTGCCGCACACGTCACAAAACACAGACCCTTTACAGCTCATCAGCGCCGCAACAAGGTCAGTGAGCGATCGGGAAGTCACGATCGCGCAGACCTGGCAATTAAAGTCTTCATCCCAGAGGGGCACTGTGTACACACACACACACATACACACACACACACACACACACACACAGCGGGACGTCCTGAGCCCGAGGGTAATTTGGCGGCCGGACGAGAGAGATTTGGTGCTCTTGGCGCTGTTGAGCGGGAGCCCCGTGGCCTCATGGGAGAACCCTCTTGACGTCAGAGCGCGTTCCCAGCTCACAGATAGTGTTTTTATACGAGCTGCCCGGGCTTGGATTACAGTAAAGAAGGGGAAATTGCAACCACAGAGTTAAGAGGAACCTGGAAGGCTTACTTTCATTCTGAAGAATGACCATTACTGGGGTTTTTTTCTTTCACGTGCTCTCTTTTCTTTTTCTCCCATTCCTCTTTCTCCCAAACATTGTCGTCCCAATCTGTCAGGGCCAGAGAATTGTCGGCTGTTATTTTTCCATGTTCGCCTCGCTCCCGCCCAGCCCATCGCTTCTCCCTTCGTCCTCCCGTCTTCTCTATCGTCGCCCCTTGTTTTCCTGCCTATTCATAATTCCATCTCCCTCGAATCTCTTTGCTCGTGTCGCCTCTCCTCCCCTCACTTCGCTCCTCCAGGAGGCATCTACGGAGCAAAGTGCGGTGCGACGGGTGTGAAGACCTGGCCAGCTGTTTGGCTGTCGCCTCCCCCTCCCTCTCTGTGTTCCCCCCATTTTGCAAAAACACATGCATGTACAACGCCAGGTCAACACACATGTGCGTGGCTGTTTGTGTGTATTTACGACTTCCGCGGCCCAAATCTCTGATTACAGATTGCACGGCAGGCACGGCCTCAAATAGACGGTTCTGTGTGTTAGTAGGCCTGCGGAAATATGGTGTTTAAACTGTGGCCCTGGAGTAAAAGACGAGGTTCAGCCGCGTCTAATAATGGTCCAGGGATGGTGGGGCATCATCACTTTCTTCACTGTAAACCCGCAGCGCGCCGCTCTCAACGCGGATGCCCTTGATGTGCACCGGCCATAAAACAACGCCGAGGTTCAAACGGCAGGCAGACAAACAGTTTCTGGGTAGGATGCCGCTTTGGGATGAACACTAGGGGACAACAGGCCTAAAAAGCTGGAAAGGTCAAAGTTGTTTGATGATGGCTGAGAGATACCTTTTTCCTGTTCAGTAAGCGTAGTGCGGTCGACTTTCGGGCCCGAGCCGCGTTGCGATGTAGATCTTCTACGATTCAGGCAAAAAACAATAAATCCTCCACCGTCTCCAGCTCAGGTCTCTCCCTCCATCCTCACAATCGATTCTTTTATTCTTTTGCGTGCGCCGCGCTCTCCCACAATGAAAATCAACCGAGGGCCCTGCTAAGAGTCCGTTGCCATCTGTGACAACAAATAGCGGAGACCCGCGTTCGTACCCGCCGCCCGTTTTTTTTCTCGCCGCCGTGTGCTTGTTTTCCCTCTCGCCCGCTCCATCTACAGCTCGTTGAAGTTTAGTGGGCCGCTGTTTATTTTACAGCACTTTGGCAGGAATGTGTGTGTGTGTGTGTGTGTGTGTGTGTGTGTGTGTGCCAAAAATCGCCAGTGAAACTCAGCAAAATAACAATTGGCTCCTTTCCCAAAAGGAGATGGGGAGGGGCAAGGTGAAAGAGGTAATTTTGCAATGCAGCTAGCATTTCATCTGCAGAATCTCCAGTGTGTGCGTGTGCATGTGTGCAGTGCGGGGGGGGGGGGGGTGGGGGGCTGGGTAATGGCAAAAAGGTGAGCTCGGGCCAAAGTAAACACACCTTTTTACAATACACCCCCTCACTAGCGTCGGCTGGAAGGGGAAACTGCTGGTGTAGCTGGGGCTCAGGAAGTGCTTCTCGTGTGTCACGGGGGGTTAATTGTGTTTTGGTGTTATCTTAGGAACGAGACCCCCCATAAACCCCTTCAACGCCCCGTCGACTGCTGCTACACACCTGCACAAACACAACAATATGGAGTCAGGAATCCCGATTGGATACACACTATGGCGTAATTGTTCTGCCTCCTAGAGTCAAGGCCGGTCGAGCACAGTGTATCTTTTATGGCACAGAATTTGTTCGTTTCAGATTCTGTGTGCACGTTCTGCGTTTCCATTCCGTCTCTCCTTGCCCGCGATTGCAGCTCCACCTACGCAGCGCGCTCCAGCCATAATGACGGCCTCCGTGTGTGGCGTGTTAAGACAGCCGGCCCGAGGGGGAGAAATTGCTGCTCTTGCACCTTGCATTCTTGGGCTGGGTTTTTTTTTTCCGAGGGGGGGGGGGGGGGGGCCCACCGCCTGCACTCTGCGGCTTCCAGGATCGGAAGCGCGCCCTCACCAATGACTGCCGCCGACTCGGTTGCGTGCGTTGGGCGTATTTCAGTCAAACGGGAGTGTTGTGCTGTCAGGGACGAGGCTTGTGAGCACAGTCTGATGACTGGAAGCAGCAATATATACAGTATATATATATATATATATATATATTTTAGATCTGCTCTGATTGTGAAGGGCAGTCAGTTGTATTCTGTGTTATAGCCATAAATTATATAACACAGGGAACAGGGTGATAGCTATTCATCCATGCACATGTCTTATGCAAGATCTTTAACCCGATCAGCTACTGACAAATACAGTATGAAGAGTATTATTCACCAGGGCTGCATGCTAAAGGATTTATCGCTCTTACAATTAATCATTTAATCGTTAAAGTTATGAAAAATACATCCCTCGCTCTTTTGTCCGAGCAGCACGACCCGACGAGACCCGAAGTTTCTTACGCCGATAAAAACAGAGAAAAGCAACAGTAACAACGATCATATTTGAGAGGATGAATCCAGGAAGATCAAACAACAAATGCTGATGATTTATTTCCTGTTGATTTGAACCGAATAACCTCTTTCATGCTGAATAAGTTTGGGGGAAACGAAAGTCTGGAGTCCATTAATTTTGGAACCAACTTCGAGCGTTTTAATGCATTTCTCATGCAAATGAAACAGATGCAGACTTCTTTGAACTCCTCGCATGAACACACATAAATCCTGCTTACATGCATTGGCTTTGGCGCGTAGAACCAGAATGCAGTTGCATGGGATTTTCGGATTGCACGTCTCTTCCCTCTGCAGATTCAGATGTCCGCAGCACAACTGTGAAATCCTCCCTCGCTATATTGATCGTCGAACGTTGCAGAGTCGAAAAGCTCATCCTCTGCGTCAGGAGAGAGCAGTAACTCAGCTCATCATTCTCCTCCTCGAGAAGGGGCCCCCCTTTGCCAAGATCCAATATGTTGCTTGGAGATGTGCTGAGTGTGTGTGTGTGTGTGTGTGTGTGTGTGTGTGTGTGTGTGTGTGTAACGCCCTGACCAGGAGCCAGATATCTGTTCGCTGCGGAGCGCATCTCCGAAAGAAAGTTTGATGCCTGCAGGATGTAGAGACAAGCAAAGGCACACCGCAAAGATCTCTGGAAGCGGAGGAATGGAGATCAATCACCGGGAAAGTGGAACATCCTTCTCCCTCGTCACTGACGTCCAATGCACTCGGTCGAGCAGACGTCAGAGCTTGGCCTCGCCGTCTCGTTTGCTCTTGCTCTATCTCAATCTGTGGTTTACACGCCTTGTTGTCTTCCTTGGCCAACACAGCCGCTCCATCTCTCACTCCTGTTTTCATTCCTGCTCACACACACACACACACGCACACGCCCGCTGCTGGGCCTTCTCACCCCGTGCTGACGTCTGCGACTGTGAGATTCCCATCGCTACCATTTATCGTCTGTAGTGGCACAATTGCATAACGGTGTTTACACACGGTGAGAAGAGGAGCGTCCGGGCTCCGGCCAGGGGGCTGCAGAGAGACGGAGAAGCCTGCGGATTCTGAAAAATGCAAACGGCGCAGATCTCTGCTTGCTCGCCTACGTTGAAACACACACACACTCACACACACACACACACATACTTCCTCAAAACATCACACGCGCTCCCGAAGACACTGAGGACATCCTCGCCCTGCACGACGCGCGACCCCGCTGCCGAGTCACTTGACCTTGTGTCTCCAGGGTCGACCCCCGTCGCTGATGACGTTCTGCTGCGCCTTTTTTGCCGGGGCCTCATGTCTGCACGCGTGCTGTGGCGTGCGTCATGCATGTGTCTGGAATGGACGAGCGTGTGTCTTTGGATTTTTTGCGTGAAATTCGTGGATGTGTGTGTGTGTGCGCCGCCAGACTTGTTTTCCACTGGAGGCCTCATCCGACTCTCGCTGACTGTTTTCCTTTCCTCCCTCACTTGAGTAATTGATTGGCATGGTTTACACAGTAATTATCTGAGCACGCGTTCCCCGGGACCCGCCGCGTTTTGATGGCGAAACGTGTGGGCCCGCCGTCGGAGGAGAAGATTACCGACGCTACTCCAGAGAGGAGATTCATTACGGGAAGCGATGGGGTGGTGGGGGAGTCAAGTGAGTTACGGAGTCAGTTAACTGTGTCTCTCCCTCTCGGTGAGACCGTCTCCCCCATCTGCTGTGCTTTCCTCCAGACGGATTTAACGACATATTTCTCCGCTGTTTTTCCTGAGCGAGAGTTAACACCCCTCTGCACTCGGGGATCCACTGGGGACACATTTGACTTCCCCTTTTCCAAATACCTCGCATAATTTGGAGCATGAGAAAGAATGGCGAGTTCTGCCCGGTGCTATATCTTCCGCTGCAAAACACATCTATCATAACAAGTCAGTAAATTTGGTTTTGAGTCTTACAACAGTCCTCTTTTGAAAAAAAAAAAACCACAATCAGGCTTAATTTCCACTTTTTAAAAAAAACTTTGTTTAGGGATTTTGACATTTGTTTTGATTAAATGTTCCCACTGGATCCAATTTTTTCAAAATGCGAGCTAATTACACGGCTAAATGGCGGTGTGCTGGAACAACGCGGCTGAAATTCACGCAGGTTTTCGGTGTAATGGTGCCCAGCAGACTCCCAGAAAATCACTTCCCTCCTCCTGGTATGTGTGAAGGTAATAAACCCAAACCGAGTGTAACTGTCAGTGGGAGCTGCTGGCCCCTGATTAACTGAACCAGTGTTGCGTTAAGGCCTCAACAGGCATCGAGTCTCGCCGAGTGCCGAGAAGCTGAATAAACATCCCTCTGCGCAGAGCGGGGATACGTTGCTATTTGTTTTATTAATGACATAAAAAAAGTGTCCAAAAAGCAAAGCGGCATCAGGAGCAGTGTTTTCGCTCAAAATTCAGATCGGTGCATATATATATATGCGCGAGCCGGTATGTTTTCAAGACAACCGCTGTGGCCCTGGCTCGGGCAGGGGTCAAGTCATTTCGGGTTAATACGCCGCGGAGGTATACAGCTCCAGCGCTGGTTATGTAAGCGCAGCTCTGGTCGAGGCCGGGCCACTTTGGGGGGGGGGGGGGGAGCTGAGCGGCGTCTTCGCGACCGCTATCTGTGCGTTTCCAAGTGTCCTGCCACCCCAAACAGCTCGTTCCTCATGTTGAGGCTCGTGTCTTTCCTGAGGAAAAAACGATCGCATGTGGGTGCAAAGATGCAAGGCAATGTTGGTCATCGTAGTAGAAATGTGTCGTGCGCAAGCGTAGCAGCAGTGATGCGTTTTAGAACGTAGTAGTGTGGATGCAGCATGAGGCCTTGATTACCCAGTGATTCCTTGCAGTAACCGACGTCCACCCCTTGAGTTTAAATCGGAAACACACCAGACATGAGATCGATGTCCCCACTGACATTTGCTCCGTTGAACAACAACACGGCTGAAACGTCGAGACTCGATTCATTCGGCTCTTTTTTTCCGAGAAGTCAAGCAAACATGCGCGTAAACGCTGGCGCAAGGCACAGACCAACGATCGTCACCGGGAAGGCTTTTTCTATGGAACATTACTGACATGGGTACGAAGGAATTGAGATGTTCTTCTTTTTAAGATCTTCCTTTGCCAACGTCATAGTGCTTAATGATGCTCACCGCCTTGCTGCGCAGCCCGCCCCGGGTGTCCCCCAGTGAAAATACCAACAGCGTGGACGTCACATATGCACCCAGTTACCAGAATTAATAAAGGTGAGATGGGTATCGGCCTATTTAGGGTTGGTTGTGTAACAGAGGAGCAAGCCTTTTAGCCCATCGTGACATATGAAGTCACTCACACACACATTGCATTGTGTGCCCGGTCCCTGCTGTGGCTCCCAGCTGTTTACGAGACCATTTCCCAGGGAGAGTCAGAATGCTAATGGAGTCACCTAACCACTCTACCCTTTAGCGGGAGACGGGGAGATAAAGACAGTTGGGAGAGGGGGTTTATAGAGGATACTCCAACATTTCTTGAAGTAATTAAGAGCTGCAGCTACTGTCAGAGACGTATTTTACAGTGCTCAGAGAGTTTACGGGCGGAACAAAGAAAGCGTTGACTCGGACCATGTACTGTCACTGTACTGCGTTTCGTGGAAACAGCTGCCTTAAAATGGAATAAGACACAGATTCCGTTTCGTAAGAAAAATGATCAGTGGCCTAACAAGACAGCTGTCTCTGGTCTCCGCTGAGAGAAAACAGAGAAATAAAAATGACCAATATGCCAACTTCCCCAATGACACACTGGTTTTCTAATGATGTCAGAATAATCCCCGACCGTGGCACATGCCAGACTCCGACACGCCAGCGGGAAGGAAAAACCCCTTCCTCCCCTGAAGTGCCATGACCCCAACCACAACTTCCCCTTCTGATATCACCAGTGACGCCAGCGCGAGGCTCATCGTACCTGAACGCCACCCTCCATTTCCACGGGAGGGGCATGGCAGAGGAATGGGAATGGGAAATTGCCTTTGTTTTTTTTTTTAAATGTTCAATGAAGCTTGTTAATGACACAATGGCTCGTCGGGAAACAAAAGAAAGGGGAAGCAATGAAGGCTCTGACTAACGTCCAGCAGCACGGGGTGATTAAGCTCCCCGGCCGCTTGCGGAGGGCAGTCCGACTCTTCCATTGTTTCACACTTTCCGGGGGAACACCCGCCGTCTCCTAGTGACCACACACACCACACAAACTGTTTGAGAGGGTCGATCCGTCAGAAACAAGCGAATGCGAACCAACCCATCAGCCCATCTAAGTGCATTCATGCATATTCTGTTCAGTGCGGCTACAAACCTGTTACTCATCGACCGCTTGGGGGTGTAAATCATTACAGTCGCGGTTAAACTGTCCAAGCCATTGACTCGCAAATATCTTCCGACACGTCTTCCAGTCCACTGCCCACCGACTAACCATCTTTGAACAGTTCACTTCCAGGTTAGACAGTGATAGACAGCATGGAGTCATTGTAATCAGGCGAACACAAAGTTCACAGTTTGGTTGATCCTACTCTGTGCATGCACGGTAAAAAGAATAATGTGTGACTTTGTCTCCTTTTGTGGAAACTGGTCCCGAGTTCTAACAATGTAATCATGTGCAGACGCACGCGCGTATACACGCACACGGCCACACGTGTACATATACGCACGCCGATGCCCGCAAACCAAGCGGCGAGAGGAGGGCGTTGAGCCCGAAAAAACACACTTCCTCCTGTGTATTTTTCTTCTCGAGCGCCGGTTGAAATAAACCCATCCTGTTCAAGAATGTGAAACAAACGTTCTCCCTTTCATGCACCAAGAATCCGCGATTAACTGGAGTCATATGGGCCCGCCTGTTTCTCCCCAGCAGAACGGGGAGGGAAAGCAGTCAAGTGTTGGCCACGGAGATCCATTAGATCTCCACTTCATCCTGGGGAAACTAAATAGAGGCCCATTAGTTTTCAAAATTCGGGCCTTGTTCAAATCAACTGTGAAAATGAAGACCAGGACCTCGGTGAGGGGGGCCAGTGTTGAAACGATTACTCGGCACAAAAGTTCAGTAAATAACCAAACACACCAGCTTGGTCGTTGTATTGTTTCTAGCCCTTGACATTTTTTATGTGTTGGTTTATTTGTGTCATTCTCTCATTACAGTAAGTGATAATAGGTCATGTTTTTCTGCTGTAAGGTCAAAATATAGATTTGTAGATCATGTGTCTTTTGCACAACCTTATTCCTGGCCTCGCAGCTTTTACTACTTTACTTTTTTTAGATCAACCCGAACACAAACGTCAAATTTCAACCCTTCTTCTTTGATTATTTTATTTTACATCACCGTATATTATTAAAGGAGCCTGCGTTGCAGCTGTGGACCAGGTTTCCAATGTTTTTTTTGTGTGTGTGTGTGTGTGTGTGTGTGTGTGTGTGTATGTGTGTGTGTGTGTGTCTGTGTGTGTGTGTGTGTGTGTGTGTGTGTGTGTGTGTGTGTGTGTGTGTGTGTGTCTTAAAACAGGAAAACTAAATCTCGCTGCTCTGCTCGCGGGGTTTACAATGGCTTGAACACAACTATGTGCGAACGGTCCGGACATTGTTATGGTTTTTAAGGCTTTGAGGTGGGACTCAGTTCGCTGAACACAGATTATGGAGACAGGAGTTAAAGCACAAGGTCTCATCTAGGCACAGCAGGGGGGGGGGGGGGACACACAAAACTGAGGTTTGAGTATCTCTTGGTTTTTCTTTATTATTCCTAAGAGTCCAGGGCTTGATTCCTAAGTGCACCGGGGCAGGCTGAGAACAGATGCTCTGTAGACGCTTGCTGCTCCTACTGCCGCCACTGCTAAATACTCCGGTGGTATCAGCGGACACAGTCCAGCAAAGCAGACCGTGGCCGTGGAATAAATCCTCTTGAAGGCGTTGGACTCTCGGCCGTCGAGTCTATGGACCTTGACGCAGATATATCAAATCCCATCCTTCGGAGACTTCAGTACATTTGACTGAGGGCGCGACTGGAGCCTTTCATTTTTTTTCCTCCGAGGCTGAGGTCAAAGATTTGACAAAGATCAGTATTCGGGGGTGTTTGCTGGGACCGCAGCTCTTCCACTGCAGCCATGTGTTGACACACGGAGCTCGGGGATCCGTGAATTACAGCCCGTGAGACATTCAATACGACACTGACACCGAGAGTATCGCTGCGAAGCCTTGCGCGGCCACAGCAGAACTGCCACTTGAGCAGCAATTTTCAACCTAAAATTAGGCCTCATCTGAAACCTCAACAAGTTGGTGTCACCCAGTTAGTAAACGGAGAGCTTCCTGAAATCATCGCGCGTCTCAACATTTCCAAAAAAAAAACGTGGGCATGTACGGCGCGACCTTGAATCGCTCCTTATATGGAGCATTATTAGCCTCACGCTTGTTATTATCCTGACTGACGGACAAATTGACCCGCACCTTTGGCGGGGCTCTTCAGCTCGCAAACCCGAGAGCCAACATCTTGACACGAGAGGGACGCCAGGAGAGGAAATGCCTCTCCAGACCGAAGAAAGTGAGAAAAAAATCAAGCCGAGCGAGAGAGAGCTCCTTTTCGCGCACGTTTGTCTGAGTGCTGGAAGCTGGACGGTCGGAGATGGTGGAATGCGGCGTTTTTCTGCTCTGAAAGTGGAGTTTGGCAGAGGAGCGCCTCCGCCGCTCCAGCAGACAATCCTCCAAAGTCACGATTTCAGTACGAAGGCAGCAGCTACAGTATAATGCACAATGGAAGATACGGGGGGACTTTAAGCAAGAGAGTAACACTATCGTGTGGTTTGGATTAATCACTTCACTCGCGCCCCCGTCGCCAGGGTTTGTGTTATCTCGATCGCTACGGCAACAGTAGCCGCGGAAATCGCTGTCATGGACAATGCAGCTGCTCTGCTTCGACTGCATTCCTTCAATTAGTGGCTGGACTTATGTGTCAGATCGGTTGAGGTTATTCTTCCATTACAGCCTCTACAGAACTTTCCATTACAACCCCGGAGCAGGCGGCGGCGGCGGGGGGGGGGGGGGGGGGCACGATGTGCACACTCAGCAATAAGGGAGGCAGGACAGTGAAGAGAGGGAGCTTGCGCCTACCCTAAAGATCTATCGCTCCTTCTCGCAGTTGCCCTCCTGCTTGACAAAGCACACATTGCCGCACATATGGGAGGCCCCCTGACAGGAATATGAGTTTAAAGAAGAAGGAGGAGAAAGAGAAAGAGAGAGAGAGAGAGAGAGAGAGAGAGAGAGAGAGAGAGAGAAAAAGAGCTGATGCACAGACTTACAGGAACAAGGCCTGCTCTGTGTAGCCCATTCATTCATTCATGGCAGGTACCCCTGTGTCCAGCCAAACATCAAATGAGAAGGTTGCACTCACTAGTGAAGCATCATCGTGAAGAAGAAGAAGAAGAAGAAGAAGAGAAAAAGGCTGCACGCTATGCGTCTTACTATATTTGTCCCAATATACTGGATTCCTCTCCCCCCTGTCTGATACACCTCTCCAAGAAGTGTAGATTCAAAATTCCTGTTGAGAAATATTAAAATTAAAAAAAAAAAAAAGAATTTCCTTGGGATGGATGGACTGGAATGATTTTGAGTTTGACAACAGACAAAAACCTCCCGCCGCCATCAAGAGGAACTGAGATGCAGAGAAGGAGTCAGATGATTTAACACCACTGGAAATGAAGTTTAAGACTAAACTTGCTTTGGAAATATTCAAAAGCCACTTATTGTTGAACATGGATTTCCCCGTGTCCATAAACTAGCCAGTAGGCTGCTAGAAAGGCTGTTAGTTTAAAAGCATAAACTTAACCAGAAACAGAGTAAATATGTAGAAAAAAAGGGGGAATTTCTTTTCTTCGGTCTGGCAGGGTGGAGGAATTTTCACGGTGACCTTTGGTGGTTGCACGCCTAGAAAAAAGCTAGGACCCAGGCGGTCTGAATTCATGCCAATTTAATACTTTTGAAGGTCTTTTTACTCTTGAAAAATTGAATTTGAGGCCACACTGAAACGGGGCGGCACGCGGCCGCAGTCGAGGCCCGGAGGGGCGGGAGTGAACCGGACGCCCCGGCCGGGAGCTGAGTTATGGGGCCGATGGTCAGGGGCCGACGGATGGATGCCTCTTCTCGGCCTCTTGTAAGTGGGACGAAGCAGGAATCACACTGTGAGGCCGCCTCGTCGTCCTCCTGGGAATCTGTGCACGTTGCGATTGAAGGGGCGAGGCCTGGTATAGATTAGGTGAATTGGCAGAAAACGCGCCCGGGCCGTTTCGACGGCCCCAACAGCTGTTTGTGAGCAGAGGCAAGGTGACGGCCCCCGGGCCGTGCGGGAGCGAGGTCCTCCAGAGTTCAGGGCTCCTCCGAGTGCAAGCGCGTCAACAGGGCAGGCGTCCGGGCCTCGACAACGTGCCAGGACCTTCCTCTTCTCCCTCCCCTCCCTTTGTGGGTTTCGATCATCTGAATACGACCCCATTTACACATCGCCGCCTCTCCACCAGCGAGAGGCCGAATAGTGAACGGGTGCACTTTTGAAAGGGGACACACACCCGCATTCCCGCGTGTCACCCCACGACACCCCACGTCCCGGCGGGCGGACAATAAGGGCCCGATCAAACGCGGGGCGGGGGACGCACACGACAGAGCGTCTCTGTTTACTATCCACTGTCAAACGGCGGACACGCAGGAGTTTCTTACTGCTAATTAGCGCGGGGGCAGACGCGCTGTGCTCTTCTAATTTTCGACTCCTCTCCAGCAGCCCTGTGGAGACTTTCCGCTCTAAATACCCAAGAATTGCATCCACATGGACGGCGGTGGAGGAGCGGGCGGGCTTCTTTTGCGAGGTATTCGCTCAGCGTCCGTGTGTGTGTGTGTGTGTGTGTGTGTGTGATGACTGAAGCCATGAAAACCTGGCAACGTCTTTGAACGCACCTGGGTCTGTGCGCTCACGTGCCTGCGAACATTGCTAGTTGACAGGTTGACGCGCGCACACGAGCCTAAAAATGCCAAAAAATTGACACGTGATTAATGAGGAAAATAGTTAATTTGCAAATTGGTAGCCTCCCACTATTCTCTTTTCATTTGGAGATTAATCTTCGCTGTATCGGCTGTCGCTCCATGTGCATTCATCGAAGTCGTCCAGCCATTTCCTTGGCCTCGCACAAGAGGCCGAGTAAAATATGTAGCGTCTGCACAAGTTCAGGGAGAAGAAATATCTCTGGACTCAAACCGGGCATTTCCGAGATTCCTTCGATCCCTTTCGAGCTTGCGGTTGATCGGGTGACATAGATTATACGCTACTACTGACTCCTGCTCTCAAAGTCACGAAAAAACTGTATGGCCACATATTTGTTGTCAATTGCCTCGTAATTTGCGGGGGCCGTCGTCAGGAAATCCGTAGGAAATGAGACGTAAAAATGGGATTTTAGTAGCAGACATTTTGATTCTGCTGACTGACTTCTTAAAAACCCTGTAGCCGGTAAACAAGTTTCAAACTCGGTCAGCTGCAATTTCAGACGGGTCGGACTCACAAAGTTCCACCGACGCCAGATGGCCGGTCGAGCAAACTCGCGCCTTCCAAAGCCTGTAGCGACGCATCGCAGGCAGCGAGACAAACGGCACGAGGGGAAGGACAAGAGAGACTGCGTGGCCATTTTCCATTGAGAGCCATAGAACGAGACTCTAAAGACTAATTATGGAACAGAGATGCTCTACCTTCGTTTCAGCCGCCGCTCTTCTCCGTCTGACCGGACATCTCGTCCAACAACGAGCGTGTCACGGAAATGTGGCTGTAATTATACACAAATGATCTCTTTTACTTTTTTCTTTCCAGCCCTTTTTTTTCTTTTTTGACCAGCCAGGAATCTGTGGAACGTGTGAAGCTTGTCTTTCCAACGACGCCCATTTTTGCATTCAAGGTCACTCTCCCCGTTGATATTCGTATAGAGATGCTCGTCGAGGAACAAATTGACAAGTTCCTATTTGTTCTGCTTGTCAATGCTCAGCAAAGTTGGTGTTGACGCCCGGATCATTTTCAGGTTCACGAATATCGTGCGCCGACCCCCCCCCCCCCCCCCCCCCCCCCGACCCCCGAGGAGGCAACGAGTATCACAGAAGCCTTCCCTGACTGTGTGCGTTGAGTAAATTGCGATGGTGCCCGGAGGTGCACGAGGACGGCACGAAAGAGTAAATTGAAAAAACGGGACAAACAGCTTGAGTCATGGCTGCAGGAGCCATTCCCCATTACACCACGGTTTTCATCAAAGTGGGTATCGGGCCGCTCTGTCTGAGTGAAAGTACTCCACGTTCGGGACATGTGAAACGGCTCTGAGAGACTTTCTCAACAACTGTTTACTATTTGTGGTGTGGGGACTGGATTCTCTATTTTTTTCCCCGCCACAACAAAATGTTCATCTTGGAGTGGAAATGTGCCTCGCACACATGAAAACCCAAAATACGACCCCTTTGTTTTTATAAATGGACTGAAGGAAAATGTGTTTCATCTGCATCGCTGCATGTAGAATGCTGTTTGACTAAACGGAAACATCCCGCTCGGAAGTAGATGAAAAAGATTGATCCCAGTCGTGCGCACGTTACCCTGGAGCGGAGCCGGCGCGTAGGGCGAGTTTCAATCTCCCCAGCTCAGAAAAGGCCACGCTTCCCAAAAGTGTTCAAATGAAGTTTACAATGTCGCTCTATCGCAGTCCACGTCTGGCCGATCCGAGCAGTAAACACGCGCGTAAGAATTTAATAAGAGACGACCGCACATCTTATGAATTCCGTGGCCACCTCCCTGCCCAGATCCTGGCCGGTTTCAAAAAAAACAAAACAACAACTTACGACGGGATCAGAACTGTCTTACAACTCTCGTAAAGTCCCAGACAGATTTAAGACGGGATCACATCGGTCGTGGTGATAGGCGTGCGCTCTTGAGACGGGAGATTTGTCTGGAACTCCACAGTGTTGGCTACGATCGTGTGGCGTTCGCTTCCCCTTATGTATTTCCTATTGAGCTCATATGCGGTATTAGGCCTCTATGCGGGAGCTTGTTCTGCCACTACTTTTACTGCTTTATAAAAGGTGAGAATTAGGCACATCATTGCACTGTGGTCCCTAATTTCTCAGCCACGCGGGGATAGTATTTGTCATATTTATAAGCCAGTCAGTTAATGCCGCCGGTCTCGAGCAAGTTATTGAAACTGCTTCGGTGGTTCATTACGCCGCAATAAAAGCTGTAGTAAATAAACAACAACTTGTTTTCCTTGCATCTAAACAGCAAGAAAAGGGGCCCCGAGGTTGCGGCGGGAGGACCGGGGATGTATCGCTGCTGAGCCGGTGAGTTAGCGAGCATACAACTTGAGGGGAGACGGCGATGGGGAGGGGAGTGGGAGTGGGAGTGGGGTGTAGCACGTGCACGTCTCCGCATCCAAATAATCACTCCAGCCTGCATCTCAGCTGTAAGAGCCCGGGGGCCACTGGAAGGGGAGGGCGGGAGGCCCCTTATCTAAACAGAGTGCTGGGGGAAACACGGGGGGCCCTACGGAGTGTCAAGGACCATGGGAAGTATTCAATCCTGTTGTGACAAGCTCACCTCTGCGCAAAAACAAAGCCTCGCCAAAATCCCCCCGCCCCCCCACGGCCCGCTTTCGGCCTCACGTATGGACACGGGAGGCCGCCGGGCGATGTGTGGAGCGCGCGGTGAAACGGGGCAGACAGAAAGGTAGTGGAGATGAGACAAGGGGCGACGGAGACGGAGCAGGGCGGGGGGGAGAAGGGGCGGCGGATCGGGGACAGTGGAGCGCGGCCATCCGGCCGCTGGGATGATGCAGCAGCGCTGGTATTCTCTGACACCGTACCTTTTTTCTCCGCACGTGTTGCACCAGATACATGGTTCTCATCAAACGGGGGAAAGCTGGCCCGCCGCCATCGCCTCGCGAGCTCCTTGCCATGTGACTTCATACCCAGCAGTCTGCTTTCCCCCGCATGTGTTTGAAACGTGTACATGTGGACGCACAGACAAAAACAACGTCTAATACTCGTTCGCTCACACCTATTTATAAGGGAAACGGGGTCGTGGGGACAATTGATCTGAAGCCTGAAGAAGGGGCCGCGTGAAGCGAAGCTCTGCATCGCCCCCCCCCCCAAATTCCACTAAAACATCTGTTGCTAAACAAACATCAGTGCAATGATGCAATTTATAGCCTTGGCCAGGATCTGGGGACTAAAATGCAACGAAGCGAGGCATCCATCACTTTTTCCATTCTCACGGAGTTAATTAATTTTTATGAGTGCTTTTGCCATTTGCTCTCATTTTCTTTCTCAAGGGTGGCAGATTGGAATTGGTCATTTTTCACTTTTGTTTTTCGCCCCAGACGCGTTGGCCTCGTCCAAAAGCCCTCGGAGAGTGAAAAGCTGCAACGCTGGCATTTTTCAAAGACTTCCACCGTGCGCCCGGCAGAATTACACGCGCTGGCACAATAGCGATATATACAGAGTCATCCTGTATGCCGGGGCCCTAAGTTTGTAGCAGAACGGCTACAGAAGAGATAAAAAAAAAGAGATAAAAAAGGGCAAATCCTCAGGAAAGACGAGAAACGCGGGGGGCTTGTGAGAAATGCCACACAGCCTCGGCGAACGGGAAAAATGCCTCTCTCCGAATTTCATCTCACAGTTATTCAATCATTCCGACTTTTTCCACTTTCAGGCGTAACGAGGACCAGGTTCACAAAACAAAAGTGCAACGGAGTGAGAGAGAGAGAGAGAGAGGGGAAAAAATTAGGCCAGCAGATAACTGATGTGCGGTAGGAGCAGCAGCTCCTCCGTCTAAGACAAGAGTTTATAGCGTCCCGGCGCTGGGCGAGGCTGAAGTAAAGTCCTCGGTCGGCTGCCGGCCTGGAAGCTGCTTCAAAGAGGAAGAGGGTTCTTCAGACCTTGAAAAGGGGGAAATTAATGGAGGGCATATCATTTCCAGATGGACCGCAACAGCAACGGGCGAGAGATGATTAAACTGCGACGAAGCAATGGAAATCCTCGGGCAATTAAGGGCAGATAGCTGCCATATGCACCGGACTGGGTGAACCTGCGCCAAACATTCGTCCCGTCTCGTCCGCGCCGGGCCCACTCTGCGCCGACGCTGCTCCACTTTGGGTGCGCGCGCAAGCGGCCTGGCGCGCGCCGTGCCGAACAAGGGAGCAGGCGGTGGACGGACGACTGGTCCCGAAATTTCAAATCGGTCACTCGAAAGCGGCCGACTTCTGAGCTTTGTCGCGTGTCCGAGACGCGTGTCGAGGGACAAGAACGCGGTCACCTTCACAGACCGTTTCCCTCGACGCTCTTTGTCCCGCACGGGTTTGCGCCAGCGTATGAATAAGAGAGCGGAGTGCAACACATTTTCTAGATTCCCTTAGCGTCGCGTGCATCGTCCAAAGTAAGAGGTGGTGAAAGCCGCGAAGGGAAACGGCGTTTCTACAGGCAACAGCTCCTACTGCACGTTCATTCAATTTCCATTTCCAGCCCTCAGGTGCAAATAGAGGCAGAAGCAGGTGAAGACCGCGCGGCGATGAGAACGCGAATGATACACTTTTCCGTCTGCGGGAAAGCCACCCGACTATTTTCATCATGCGAATGCAGCGAGTCCCACCGATGCGCGGCCTCCATCCAGCTTACGGCAAATGCCAGGACTCGAAGTATGTGACCCGGGCCTTTTCCAAGGACATATTATGACAGGCAGCCACACTCCACTCTGCTCCCTTTCATGGTCGCGGAGCGCACGAGTATCAGATATAATTTTACACGGATATTTTCTGCCCGTGGAACTATTCTGAGCGCAGGTCTCGATGCAATCCACCTTTTTCTTTCTTGGAGAGGGGGCACTCATCAGTCACGGAAAAATACGCCTCCCTTCAACAACAAAAAGCAATTTCCTGCAATCACGGTGGCTTTACTGTGCTTAGTTCATCTAAATAAAACGGGAGGTTATTTGTATTTGTCTAATTTGATTAACTGGAAGAATTTTGCAGATCTTTCCATCCCGACCGCTCCAATGCGAGGCAGTGTCCCATAACCTTTGCTTGCATTCGTCGTGTTGTGACATAAACATAATCTTAAGTTATATCCAAGATATGGATTTTAGATCTCCTTCACCCTCAAGAAAGACTGCGTGAATGTGATGGGTTTCGCGGGGCGTGGACATCTCTGGGCTTTTGGCGGTTGCCAGGAAGAGCTCGAAAAAAACGGAAAAAACAACTCGGAGTGCAGCCGCCCGCAAAGAAATGACAAAGCGCTTCTTTGAAGGGTCAATTTTTCCACGTTCGCCCGCCCTCGAAAATGTGCTTCAACGAGGAACGAGACGCCCGCAGACGCCCTCAGCGCCATCCGTCCATCACGCTCGGCACATTCCAGGAGCTTCTCTGCGATGAAGTGCTCTGCCCACTGCCCACTTCTGTCCGTCTCGACCGAAATTCCGTCTTCCATGGTCTCCTCGTGGATGGAGACGAATTGGAGGAGGAATCAGGCTACCTCCAGAGAGGGTACCAGCGTACCTCGACGAGAAAAAAGAATCTCTCTGTTTGCGCAGCACTCGGACAACTCTCTTCTGCTCGCGTTGGCAATTCTAAGAAACCGCGAGAGGCCCTGCCCGCAGAGATATTGTCCCGAAATGCGCTGGTCCTCTGGTTTTTTACTGCAGCCATGAGACATATTAAAACGGAATCCTCTCTCCGGGCATGACAGTTGTTATTTTTTTATGTTTGTTTTCTTTGAATAGCGAAATTAAAAAAAAAACGCATATTGACAGATTTCACGATGAGACGCCAAGTGTGTGTGTGTGTGTGTTTTTGTTAGGTTGTGTGGTTTCTGTAGGCTCGTCTGATGTGGGAGACACAAAGTTCGGCCTCAAAAATCATTTGTTTTTAAAATATTTGAACCGTCAGTCAATGCTGTGAATGTCCCGCTGCCTCTCTCGATGTACATCGATGTGTGTTGGAGGTTTCGAAAGCAGCTCTGTACCCTTTTCATAATCTATCCAATTGTGCCTTCAGAAGTTTGGACGCGCATCGCTTGCCCCCCCCGCTGCTGTCCATGTGCGACGTTCAGTCCAGTTCTTTTGCCTCCCTCACCCGCTTTGACGGGGCTTGTTGTTCGCTGGCCATTGCTAAACAGCACCACAGTGCACGCGAGGGGCCTCGGGGGTCCCTTAAGGAAGCAGGCGTGGAGGAGGACCAGGACCGGCGTGGCACGCCAGCCTCCCGGCTGCGCCCCCAATACGTGGCTCCGACCCTGCACCCCGCAGCAGCACTTCAAAGCACCTTGCATCTCTCTCTCTCTCTCTCTCCCTCACACACACACACACACACACACACACACACACACACACACACACATCTGACTCAGATAGCTGGAGAGAGTGTGTGTGTGCTGGGGAATCATTTTGATTGCTTGACTGAACGCATTCATCACCACGTGTGGGTGTGCATTGTGTCGTATGACCCTGCATGGGTGAGTGTGCACACAGGACAGAGAGACGTGTGGGTGTCAGGTTTTCGTGAGGGTTCAACCTCCCCGGGACTCGAACGCGGACGGTACAGTCGACTGAATGCAAAAAGCAATGAGCTGCGACAATGGTTAGAGATTAAACGTTTTCAGAGTTTGTCCTCTCTAGCGAAGAGTAAGTGAAGAGTCCTGTATTAAACAGCAAAGATTGCAGGATGGAAAACAGAGACAAGAGTAGATGAGAAGTGAGGATATGTGGACTGGAGGGATGGGGAGGGTTCTTTGGGAGGGGGTGCGGGGGGGGGGGGGGGGGGGGGGGGGTTGATGTTGATGGGAGCCTGGCACCGGCGGGGTGGCCGGGGGTCTGCAGGAGCGGCATGTTCACAGAAAAGTTTCTCTGTGGCTCTTTATCTGCGGGCTGGCAGCACTTCAATGGAGGCCCTTATCGCCATAATGGACACCGGGGAGAGGACGCGACGAGAGAACACGCTCAGCACATGGGGCGTGCGCACAATGAGCGGCTACACGCACGCAAATGAGTCTCTGTGTGGACGACGACTCTCTCTCTCTCTCTCTCTCTCTCTCTCTCGTTTCTCCTCATCATCTCCTCTTTGTTTCTCTTGCTTCATGCATCTAGATACTTCCCCTACACGACGGTAATCACAGAGGAGTTGAGGGGGTATTCGCAGTACGACTTCCCCAACACCGAACCTCGTTACATGACACCCTGCACTCAACGGCCACCTGGTCTCTTGCATCCGACTTTCCTTGAGGCTCTTCAGCGCGTGCGCACTGAACCTCGAGGGACACTGTTGACCGTCAGAAGAGCAACTTCTCAGGCAGACTTTTGGTGGGACGCTCCGAGTGAGAGTCCCATCAAAAGGTCTGCCTCCTGGGGGTTCAGATACCCGGCTCAGACATTGTGGCTCAGTGGGCAACGACGCACACACACACACACACACACAAACACACACTCTCTCACACACACACACACACACACAAGCACACACACACACACACACAAAACAATTCCTGTTGTGTAAGAAAAAGCCCGAGGACTAAGAATGAAAAAAAAAATCAAGAAAAAGACGAGAGGAAAAAAGACAGACGGGTCAGACAAAGTTGAGATGAGGACAACGAAGTGGGGAAGACGAGGAAGAGAGCGGACTGCGACGCGAGCAGGAGTGTGCAGATGATGCAGAGTCCGGCCAACGTAAACTGTTATGCTCCGGCCCCATTAACACACCCTCTTAAATCCAAGCGATGGCCTGGCAGTGTACAACAAGCGCAGGCCTTTGTAAACAACCCGAAAAGCAGGAGGATGCATAGATGGGATTAATGTATTCAATGACACGCTGCTGTTCTTTTTCTTTCTTTTCTGGAATAAATCACACAAGGAGAGATGGTTCCCTCGAGGACGAGGGCCAGGGCTCTGACCCCAGAGGGTTTTCTGAATACTTCCACCAGCTGGGAACATCTGAAATCCTAGATTCCTTTTGCTTCTGAAAAAGACTCCAGGCTGTGGGTGCAAAAAAAGAAACCAAAAAACCCCCAACAGCATCGCTCTGTCTGGGTTTGCCTGAAATAAGGGTTAAGAAGTGTGCGTCGTCCTCAAAAGAGCGTGAGGCCCAGGAGCGCGGAGGGGGGGGGCAGAGTCCAGGGAGCCACCCAGGCTCTGGTTGTTTATCCCTGTGGGTAAACAACCCCCCCGCCCCCCCATCTGGAGGCTGGTGGTCAGCGAGACAGGAAGGTGAGGGCGAGCATCATCATTGGCGGGTGATGCACGTGCAGGACATCTCAAAACACGCCTTGCCCAAAATCTTACACAACCCCCTTCCGCGTTTCATTAGCTGCACTCTAAACTGTATTACAGCTAATTGCGTAGTGAATTCAACGAAAGTAAGAGGTGCGTCACGTTTTCCATTCGGCGAAGTGCAGCAACTACCCCTCCAAGCTGAAAGACAAAAACAGCAGAGTTCCTATTTGCTTTTTAAAATGCTGCACACGAGCTCGTGTCGGTAAAGTTTGGTTCGTCATGTTTGGGGCAACTCAAGGGAAAAGTTCGACCGCGAGAAGGAAAGACAGAGTGGTGTCCTTTCCCCGGCCGCGCCGACCTCCTCTCGGAGAGGTCGCTGTTGGTGACGTCTTCACCTACGATCGGGGGGTGGCGCCCATGAAATGAAGTCACACACCTGTCGCTGCGCCTCCATGCACCGGGGCTGGATATAAATTGTGCACATGCACCGGAGTGGCCGAAGCCGCTTTGCCTTTCTTCTTTCTTTTTTTTCCAGCGACAGGTTTTTTTTTTATTTTGAAGGTTGTGGCCTTTTGCCATTTCACAAGTAATTATTACATGAGCATTAGATGGAAACTGGCGCGGCTACTGAGCGGGATGCTTGGATTTGCCACGCAGCTGCTAAGGTATTTAGTAAGCATGAAAAATCTGAATTCCTGTAAAGTCCCCCCCCCCCCCCCTTCAGTTTGATCTATTCCCATCTCCCGAAGGGTGCTATTACAAATAATAAAAGTCAGCAAACTGCTGGGTTCCGAACTCTGGCCCTTGTCCAAACCCCCAAACGGCAACAAAAACAGGTCAGGGTTCTTCCAGTTCTGGTCCACCTCTTGTCCTGAAACATGGCCGTTCTCACCCTTGTTTATTTTAGCTCGAAAAAATTGGCCGCGGCCGCGGCCCTTCCGCTCCGAAAAAGCCTCTCGAAAGCTCACAAATGTTGTGACGTGAGCAAGGTGCCGGGGGTTTGACGTCGGTTGACGGCGACAGAAGGCGAAAAATCTCCCGAGCTCCGTTCCAGACGCGGCGTCACTTGAGTTCTTCCGATAACAGCGCGAGAGAGGTTGTTGTTGTCTTTTTGAAGAGGGGTGACGTCCGAGGGGCGAAGCTCCGTCATGAAGCTGAACATGAGCAAGCTGTCCCCGTTAAGTGCGAACCGCTTAGACATTTGGATTCATTCTCATCATCAGCCGTCGCTCAGCCTGCCTCATAATGACTCATCGACTGTACCAGAGATAAAGACAACAATTCCCAAGTCTTTCCCACTCGGGATCTGTAATCTCAATTTCAGTGCAATCATTTTTTTTTGGTTGTACAAGTCTTTTTTGCCCGAGATTTTTCAGGATCTTGGCACACGCTTCATATTTTCCACTGCTGCAATCTGTTTTCATTAAGCCCACGTCTCCCCGAAGGAAGGAGAGCGCATTTCACTGCCAGACTACACCAATCTATGTCGAATACGAGAGAGGACAAAAAGAAATGCGCCGCCGCTGGCGCGGGACCAGAGGAGTCGCCGAGTGGAGTTTGTCTTCGGTTTGATCCCACTTACACTCGTGAAAAACAAAAGAGGGACAAAAGACAACAATTCTGTGCCACGCAATTATCCAGCAACCGCACATAAAGACGGAGAAATGTGCAGCGAAGGACAACACTCAGCCGCACAGCTCTATTACTGCACTTGTAGGGAACCTCGCTGACTGTAATGCTGGCCCAAGATCTATAAACTAAAGGCCCAAGATCTATAAACTAAAGGCCCAAGATCTATAAACCCCCCCCCCCCTCCCCCCCACCGCCACCCCCCATGGAGTCCAGACACTGGTGGTGATGGTGGTGGATGACTTACTGAGACCGATGAAGGACGAAGAGTGATGAAATCTGATGAGTCTGCAAAGACTGGAGCGGCGACGGGGAGGTGGAGGGCGAGCATGGCAGCGGCATTGAAAAAGAAAAACAAGGCACGGAGAGAAATTGTATTTCATAAAAGACAGCGGCGAGATGATAGGGCCAACAAGGCAGGTGTGTTGCAACTACAACTTTGGATGAATATGATACAAATAGTCCTTTAGTAGAGGAACAATGCTTAGAGGGAATAGTCATGAAGTCAGTGGACTAATTTATTTATTATTATTTATTATTTATTGTTGTTCTTATTATTATTTTACTCAGGCATGCCGTCGGATACCCCGTGGACCGACTGATCGGCCAGGTGGAATCCATCATGACGAACTGGCCCAGAGCTTCGGAGCCTCGTCAGCCAAGAAGAAGGCCAGCACACATCCATGAAAATGCCAGACGCGAAGAAGACCAAACACTGGGGACCCGAAAGCTCCGGACTTTCCACTTTTACGCAGCGGACTCAAGACCTGCCGTGAAAACTTCTCAGGGTAAGTTTGAAAAATTTTTTAACGCTTGTTATAATGGCATTAATCTGTTAATCCGGTCGGTTAAAATGTCGCTTTCAGTGAGCGTGGTTTAGGTTCTGCTGTGTTTGTCATCGTGCCACACACTGTTCTGTTGACGTCGCGTGGGACGCGCGCGTGTCATTTGTAAAAGATGTATGTGGTGATGCTTGAAGATGAGTTTGGATGTGGTGGTCGCACTGGAGCAATAAGACCGAAACACCAGGGGCCTGGGACCCAGGGGCCTGGGGCAGGATTTCTGCAAATGGCCCCTGTCTGCTTGCTTTTTCATACTGCAGCTTGTCCCTTCATCTATAGTACCTGCGATTTGTCTTCATAAAATACTTACTTGAAATATGAGTACGCCCTTTGCGTGTGTGTGATGCCCTACTATCTTTGTGTGCTTGCCCCAGACCCCCGCCCTGAGCCGCTGCAGGTCCCCTCTCCTGTCAGAGCAGCAGTCCTGTGGTGTGTCTCACCGATGCCTCTTATCTCACGTCTCTTTCATCTGACTATTGTGTTTGCATCCTTCTCTACTTTATCTAATCTCTCCTCTGTCTCTCTCTTAATCTCGCTGCCCGTCTCTCACACACAGGTCGCTCAGGTTGTCAGTCTGATGTGCCTGATGTTGGAAGTGTCGTGGGTTCATTTTCAAGATGTCAAAATGAGAATAAACTGGCCATATATGGTTGCCTCTGCGGCAAGAGGCTGTAATCTGTGATTTATTTGTAGCTCTTCCTCTTTTCTCCGGAATTATTCTGTCAATTTTTTTTAAATTTCACAGTTCAGTTCGTGTTCCCGTACCCCGGTCACACACACACACACACACACACACACACACTAAATTAATCAGTAAATTGATTTCACAATCACAAAAGAAAAAATCTTCCGCCCGGGGCCCTGACCTTGACCTTTTTGCTACGTGAGACCTGGCCAAACAGCCGACGTGTGTCATCTGGCTGACTAATCAAAGAGCCGCCAGCCCACTCGCCCCTCTCCGGTGTGTGTGTGTGTGCGTGTGTCTGTGTGTGTGTGTGTGTGTGTGTGTGTGTGTGTGTGTGCGTGTGTGTGCGTGCGTGGAACATTGAGGCCACTGAGCATCTGACCTCCTCTGACCATCTCTTGAGGACACCGACCTCTTTTGGTATACAAAACAGTCAGCGGCGCTTTACACCCCGATGCCTCAGCTCACACCCAGTCCAATCAAACCCATATGTATTATCAAAATATCAAGGAGGATATCCCCTCAGCCCACAGCCAAAACATTAATATTTCTCTCCACAACCTGTTGAGTGAACAATCCACCCCGGTCCACCTTAAGAGATTCTGGCCTGCAGTTCCGCAGGACCGCCTGCTGGTGTCAGTGTTGCACCAGGGAAAGGTCCTCAGCGGGCTGACTCTGGAGCCAAGAGGAGGTTCTTGTGTTTAAGGTGGCTCCTGAGGGATGACCAACTTCACCTGAGTCAGAGAAACTTGCACTGTAGCAGGTATCAGTGTGGAAGCACCATACAGTGTGTTTTTAAAGAATACAGGAGTGCATTGTGCAGTTTCAGAAGAGTCTTTTTTGGCCTCTATACCCCCTACGTTACCTCCGAGCAGAACTGCTTGTTTTCGGCCCTGTGCGTGTGTGTGTGTGTGTGTACATGTCCTCCACTGCCTGTTAGCACCAGTGCTGGCTGTGTCTTGGGGCGGCATGTGGCGGCTGACACAAAGAAAGCAGCTTACAGCTCCTGGTCCCTGCCTGGTCCGGGCCGGGCCGGGTGGCGAGCACATTGGGGGCCTCCCGGACTGCCACCAACAGGGCTTTATCGGCCCCGGGGATTACTGCGATTGCATCAGGGTCTGCCTGCAGACACACACACACACACACAGCCACACTCGCACATATACATGCATGGTATGCACACAGACTCAGAAAGTGTAGGCAGTGGATTTTTGATCAGATGTAACTCATTTGTGGGAGTAAATAAGAATTATGACGTGTATAAGGGAGGGATCCAATTACCTTGCAAGGTTGTTGGAGCAACATTTGTCTATAGGTGCTGATGTGCTCTGTGTTGACTAAGAGAAAGCAAAACAGCAACAGTTACTAAGGTCTTGTGTGTGTGTGTGTGTGTGTGTGTGTGTGTGTGTGTGTGTGTGTACAGATGCGTGTGTGAGAGTGGCAGAGAAGGTCAAGGGTGGCCAGCGTCAGAGGTCAAGGCTTCACTGACTTCCTCTTCGCGCCGTCCTCTCTGTACTTCTTTGTTCGCTCTCTCTCCGTGAAGGCTCAACACTCTCGCGGTGGTGACATCACTGCGTGAGGTGTTCAGTGAGCAAAAGGAAAGAAAAATCCACCGTGTGATGATTGTGTACCAAGTAGCACCAGTCTGTGACACATTTTGTGTATTTCCCATTAATCATATTCCCCCCTCATTGTTTTCTACATTTCCCGATGTGCACTGTTGTCATCAGGTTGTCATTTGGCCAGGTAATAAAGGAAATCACAAGCCACCAAACAACAAAATGCCATATCATTTTCACCATAGAACGTTTTTTTCCTCCTTTTTTTTGAGGGGGAAAACCCAAATGCTTCCGCAGCTGGAAGCTTCTCTTACTTCTCTGGCACCGGCCCGAGATGCTTCCTCTTGCAAATGAGAAACACTAGAGGGAAAAAGAAGTGGCCATAAGGACGACTTTATTTCATGATCTGTGGTTTTATAGTGTTTTGTGTGTGCCAGCTCATAATTTCATGATGCTCATAAAGTTTTTGGTGAGTGAAAAACATGGATGCAGCAGAAACTCTAAGATACTCTGACCTTCAGTTTTATCGTACACGTCAAATTTACCAGAATGCAACAGCTCTGCAAATGAAAACGTCCAATCCTACTCAAACCAATTGAAGACATGGTGATGAAATAGGTTCAGGCTTGTGTGTCCCACTTGCTTGCACACAGTCACTCTCACACACTCATTCTATTCTTGACTTGAGTTTACTCAAGTTCGATTCGTGCCTCTGAGCGGTGCATGTTGAAACTGGCCCCCCCCCCCCCGGTCTATTGATTGTGGCCGCTCCTCCTTCAGGTATAGCGTCAACCTTCTGAACACTCACAGTCAGCCTGTGGTTTGGTTGCCCGCAGTCGACCAACACAATGAAAGACGTCGACTAGACAGTCGTGGTCACGTGGAACCGGCCCTCGCTGGTGTAGTGGAGCAGCCATGTGGCACAAAGCATAACAGTGAATGGCCCGAGGGCTCGGTGCGTCTCTGTCTGTATCTGTACATGTCTGTGTATGAATATCTGTCTATGTTTACAGATGTGTGTGTGTGTGTGTGTGTGTGTCTGCGTATTTCGGTCTGTCTGTTTTATGGCTTTTTGTGTGTAAGAGACAACGCGTGTGTGTCTGTGTATTTATGTCTGTGTCTGTGTTTGTGTCTGTGTCTGTTTGCGTGTTAATATGTGTGTGTGTGTGTGTGTGTGTGTGTGTGCGCGCGCGTGCGGCTTTTGCTCTCAGGTGTGACCATGCCGTTTGGCATTGTGCAGCGCTCTACGTGTCTGGAGCTCACCGCTGTGAACTGTGCATTTGGCTCGGTGCAGTGGGAGGGCAGCTCTTCCTCTGTGAACCGTTGAAATGTACATTTTCACTCAAAGGAAAAAATTGATAAAGGACGTGCTACAGTCCTGAAAACGCTCGGAGCCAATTCCTTTGCTGACAAGACGTTTACTTTCTTTATTTAAGAGATGCATAAACATTATATATTTATTTATGAAATCCCCCCCCAACTCTGACGCTTCCCTTTAAAGGATAAACCTGAAACTGTCGTTTTTTGCCTCCATATTTGGTGCAACAGGCTCTGACTTCTTTCCTTCACAGTCTCTGTTGATGAAGTGTATTTTCTTTTTGAAAGTCGACCGCGTCTGAAATGGGTTCACAGACGATTCAAAGGGGCTGTTTATCCAGGTCACAGTTTGATGTACAGTGGGGCATCAATTTCCCCGTGTGTCGACCGCAACACAAGATGGATGCATCAGACAGAAGCAGGTCATACGGTCCCTGTAGACAGTAATTGTGTGGAATTATATTTGCCGTGTGATTAGACAGTGACAGTGGCAGACTCACTGTCACTGAGCAGGGTGACACTGTGACCAGTTAACTAAACTCAAAGTAGAAGCACCTGAGAAAAACCAATGAAACCTCCCAGAGGAAAGTGAGACCATGTTTTTTATTTGTCGCGTTCCCCTTGGCGACGGACGCAAACTTCAGAATCCATTCGATATTCGCGCGCGTCAGCGTTGCGGAAGCTTTTCAGCGGTAAAACAAAACCAAGAAAGACGTCGAACAAAGAGTTACCGGTGTCCGGTCGCAATTGCGTGTGATATTTGTGAGACTGCTGACATGGACACCGTCCCCCGACTGCTCCTTATTAAAAAAAAGCTCCTGAAAGATGAACACGTATGTAATTACAGAAACATTTCCTGCCTTTCCTTTTTCGTAAGACTGTGATCAAATCACGTGATAAAACAGCACAATGTCGGCCCCGTTTCACAGGCAACTGCTTTGTCTCCTCCAGTTCTTTTCTGTCTCCGCCGGGGCCCTCGAGCGGTGGGACGGGACGCAGTCATTAGGAAGAATTACTCCCTCGGTGAATGATGTGTGACATTTGAAGTAACTTAATTACAGACCGCTCCCAGCGCCTCCACCGTACCCTTCTTAGTTTTGTGTGTATGTAAGCTGATGGTATGACCGAGTTTGATTCTTCTTTGTTGATGCCCCTGAGTTGACGCCAACTAAAATATATTTTCTTAAGCTGTTTTTTTGTTTTTTTTACCCGTCCCCCCCGTCCCCGTCCCCTCCAGCCTCTTTTATGATAAAAAAAAAAAGAGAGACGACGGAAGGCTGGTGTGCTTTTGCGTGATTATAGGGGTAGGTGCAGTGGCGGGTACAAGTACACACTGCGCTGTCTCTGTGTGCCGAACGCGCTCTGCGGTCCTTTCACTGGTGGGTGCCTGACACACACGCAAAGTGAACGGAGCAAAAGGGAAAAGCGCAACCCGCGTCCGCTTGCATCAGGAGTTGGCCTATCTCTCTCTTTTTCTATTTCTGACCTGACTCTACTTGCGTAATTCTTTCTCAATTCTCTGTCGCCCTCCCCTTTTTTCCTCCTCCTATCCCTTCATCTCCGCCTCGCCCACGGTTCACTCTCTCCTCCGTTGTTCATACCTGCCGCCTCGGGCTCGTCCACGAGGGACAATGGCCTCGTTGTGGCGGCGTGTCGTGGGCGTGTGTGTGTGTGTGTGTGTGTGTGGGACCACACAGGGCTGCAGCAGCGCAGAAGAAGATGTGCGCATCCTTTTCTTTTCTACCTGCCATATTGCCTATATAATCATCGCTTAAATCACCGGGGCCTGACAGCTCGTCGCCTCGCAGCTTAGATAGAGGAAATACCTCAGGCACTTGCATATCCTTTAAGGTGCGCTAACACACACACACACACACACACACACACACACACGTCTAAATGTGTGTGTGTGTGTGTGTGTGTGCGTCTGAGGAGGGAAATAATAGGGGCATTAGGTACCTGTCTCATCGTGGCACTTGACTGGAGACAGGGTGTAGCGTGACACATGCACACAGGCCCTATTGTGCATTGTCGTCCCCCCCCCACACACACACACGGATGGACGGGTGTCTCGGTGATGGATGGAGCACTTTTGGCAGCGAGCGCAGACGTACGTGTGGCAGCTCATTTTAACACGCGGACTCGTGAGGCGAGCATGAAAATCCAAAACCAACAAGCAGCAGACGACGTCATGAGTGAGTCATGAGAGACAGTGTTTTTGTGTCACCGTTTTCTTCACATTGAGGAGGTTAGCTATGGAGGCAACGCACGTGGAAACGCTGCCTGTTTTTGCCGGGGGGGGAAAAACACGAGGCAACGAGGTTACGGGGCGCGCAGGTGAAGTAGGTTTACGTCGACCGGTACGAGACATCGAACAAGCCTCGTCTCTGCTGGAAAACAAACGAATATTTGTCCAATGAACATTTGTAAAATCAGTTGTTTTGATGATGTCAGTCCACCAGTCGCCCCCCATCTTGTGCTCGTTTCTCCTCACGTCATGTTTTCATGGTGATGACGTGACTCTGGCAGGTTTTTGTTCTTTTAAGGATCGCACTGCGCCCATTCACGTTCAAAATGTTGTAACAACCGCGAGCGAGCGTCGGTGTTCGCGCACAGGACGCAGGTTTTACAGGTGTCTGAAAGGCCCCGGTCCGGCGGTCGACTAAATCTGGCCCATCTGCCCGTGGAGCCGTGCCAAGGGATCATGATGAACGACTTGCGCAACGTAACATCCACGGGCCTGCGGACCGACGTCTGGCCCCCCTGGCCGTGCGAGCTCAGCGCCGAATTGGCCCGGCTTGCCAAATCTGACGGCGATATATGACCTGGAGCTGGATCATATTTGGTCCTTCTGCGTGCTCATCCCGTTGCGAGGTATATCCCCCGCAGTCATCCTCTGAATACACTACAGAGCAAAAGCTGGAGCCCGGCCGCGCACAAATCTGTTAACAGAGCTGCGTCGTGTGTGTGTGTGTGTGTGTGTGTGTGTGTGTGTGTGTGTGTGTGTGTGCGCGCGTTCGTGTGGATGTGTGTCGGCGCTGAAGGCCGTGCGACCATAAATCCTCCCATACGTCGCAATGTGTTAAAGCTGAAACAACAATGGTTCATCATGTACCTATACTCAGCGCCACTCTAAGAGGGGGGTTCGCCGTAAAAGAAGAAGAAGAAAAAAGAGAGGGGGAACCTAAAACAGACCCCGCTTCCCGAGTGGAGATTAAGCCTAATTAGAACGGTGCCGTTATTCCAAAGAAAAAGCCAGTATTATTGTTTGAACCTGTAAAAATATCTTTTAAAGATGGGGGTGAATTCCATTTCTGAGATTGCGGCCGCGAAGGGAAGCACTTTAAAACGTGAACATAACATGCAATTAACCTGCCAGCGCGGCCGCGGCGGCTTTTAACAGGGCCATGAGTTTCTCCTTGTATGGGCATAATGGCAACCTGCAACCGCTACAGGCCCTAAGACTGTACGGCCATCACCTCGGGACATCCACTGTGCATAAATCCGTGTGTGGATGTCGTAAACGTGGGGCGTGGGTTGTGTCTAAGTGCTCCTCATACATCCTACTTAGGGGTAGAGGAGTTACACGTGCGATCGGTCCTACGTTCAAGTGCCTTTGGACGGAGCGGGGTTTTGTTTCTTTCACATTTGCAGTGGCGAACAGGAGCGAGAAGAGGATTTATGTAACCGCGGAAGTACTATTTTTGTATTTGTTTATTTGCCAGTGCAGGGAAGCAGTGGAAGAAACTAAAATCCGTGACGGCTGGAAAGACAGAAACACTGACACATCCTCCTACTTTCACTTGCAGAATGAGGTTTTCCGTGTTTTCCACGTACTTTTTTTTTTTTTTTTGTTTGATTGCTCATCTGAATTGCACAGTTGTACTCGAAGGCCTCGTTATTACTGTAAATCCTTCTGGAAAAAGTCGGAAAAAACAACATATTTCCCACGTCTGCGGCTATGAACACTGAAAGTGAAAGTCATTCACGGATCAGCTACTGAACTGTGATTCAATTTCCCGCGGACACCATTCAACTTCAATCATCGTGTGACCCCTAACTTGGTCCATTTGTTGGTTTCGTTTAAATATTTGGCAATCAACACTCAGTGGCGCTGTGGGTGCATGAAAAGCGCTTTATAAATCAAATATATTATTATTAATATTATTATAAATCCAGATTTCATCTTTACAGCTGCAGATTACGGCATTTTGTGAGGAGGATTTTTTTTATCTAGGCGGTATAAGACACCATATTGTTGAATGTTAAACCTCGTAATGCTGCACTTTTGGATTTACATGGCAGTCTCACTGACAAACAAGGCGGTACAACAGAACTCCGAGACACACGCTGACAATAGATTCGCCGGAAGCCGTGGAGTTCATTTCACCCGGTGAAACAGTGATGTATCATCTTTTGAGATTATGTTTTACGCCCTCCTGAAGCAGACTATCGCCTCGACACCGCGCCGTCCGCCTTGACTTATCCTCCTCACTTCCTGTCGCCCCCAGGGAGGAACCGCTGTGGTCTACTTTGTTAAAGCTTGTGGTGAGATGAGGATTAAAGTTGTCTGTGATAGAATTGTATGCAATGCTTTTTTTGTAATTTGGATCTGGATATTACCCTCGTTGGAATGACGCACCAGCAGCGGGGAACGTGAGCAGCAGGTGCCCCAATTCTCCAGTTAGCTGCTGCCTCTCTAGGCATCTTATACGTCCACAATGCATCTTACGATGTAGAAAAACAACCTGACACTGATACGGTGACCTCCTCAGACGTGAGAATTAGATGAAGCCTCGCGCTCCATGTCTTCTTACGCAAACCTTCTATTTTCAGCGCGGCGAGAACTTAAACCTTGGGGCGTGTGCGCCCGCATGTCTTTAGACATTGTAGTTAGAACATCTCAATTCCCATCAGGAAAACATACGAGCCCCTCCATCAGTCCTATCTGCGGTGGTGGTCACTCAACCCGCTCGGGCGCTGATGCCCCGATCGATGCCCCGCCTCCTCTTCTTTGTCCCCACTTCCCCTCTTTATCCCCCCGCTCCTGCTCGGGGCCTATCGTCTTCCTCCTCCTCTCCCCTCAAGTGAAAGCCGCATGTGCTTTTCACGGAAGAACAAAGTCCCCCGTGCGTGTGTGGGAGCAGTTTCTCGAATAGATTAGGGATCTTAAACTAACAGAGGTGCCCGAGAGCAAGGTGAACCTATCGTGCCCGGAGATGAACAGATTTCATGCATTTACATATGCATACATGCATGCACGCACGCACACACGCACACAGCACAAGCGCGGGTAGCATGAGTAGGAACATGCCTTGTAAGTAGGCCGCCCATTTAGGTTTCCCATACCAAGAAATGCCGTGCAATTACTGCTCTTATGCTGCAAAAGAAAACATGCACGGCAAAAGAAAGTTGCAGTGATAACTGGGTTCCCCCCTTTCCATTACGAGACTTCCACACAGTGCCTATGCATTGGTCCAGAGAGAGAGAGAGAGAGAGGATACCATACAAGCTTGAATATGACATTTTCTTTTGCCGCGGAGGAAAATGAATTCACGGAGAGCGAAGCGCCTGCCGACATCTTGACTGCAGAGACGAAGGCGGGGCGGAGAACGTGTGAAAAGGAGTTACGGCGAGTGACTGATGAGCTCAAACACGCAGCCTGAAGAGTGAAAAGTCGCCGTTCAAGTCCACTCACTGATGTTTAACCCACGGGATCTCTGCGGGGACAGAGTCAAGGATTACTTCAGCACAAAGCTCTCACTTCATCTGTGAGCATCTTTGTTTGGCTTCCCCTTTGTTTGGTTTTTACCCCCTCGTTCTTGGAGGGACATTTCCCTCTGTTCATCACTGGTTACATATTTACAGATGCTGTCAGGCTGTTGTGGAGTTGGAGCACTGCAGCTGTCACTGAAACAATAACCAGCCTAGATTAATTCATATGAGTGTTTGGGAAAGATGCAGACAAAAAACCCAGATTGTCTCATTCAGATTTAATATTTGAATATATTGAAAGATTTAATCCATGCTTTAAGGGTCTCAAAAAAGAATAATGCTTAGAATAAATAAATAAATACAAAATCTATAGATGGAAAGAATTGGTCCATTATTTAGTTTTTCCCCACCACAGTCATATTGCCCCCATGTCTAACCTCTTGACCTGTAGGAAACTCTGACTCATGCGGTTCAATGTTAAAAAATCATTTTGGGTCTCTGCCTGTCAGAGTTGAGACCTAAATCCAGTGTGCAGGTTGTTTTTTTTCCTGCAAAGTTATACAAGGCTACCTTTTCAAGTTGTTCTGAATCTTTAAAATATGAACAGAGCACCGCCGAGCCTGTTCAAGGTGACAAACGCACGACGACTGTCGCACGAACGTTGTCGCATGTAGCTCACGAGGTTGTCATGGACTATTATAGAACGCAGCGTAGACACACTGCTGTTTCCAGCGGCGCCGCGTGAGCTGCCTGTCAAATGTCTGCACACTTTTTCACGAGTTTTTCTGCGCAACCCTAAGCTATTACTGAACTGCATACTGTATCCACCCACACACACACACACACACACACACACACACACACACACGCACACCCACAAGCAGCAGGCTGTCAGGTGTGCACTGCATACCCACTGGAAAGTCTACAGAAGAAAAAGCCTGAGGCCGCGCTGAGTCAGGAGAAAACACACACACACACACACACACACACACACACACACACACACACACACACACACTGACAGTGCAGCTGATTCTGTAGCTGCTGACTGTATCATCCTGAGTTTGGTGAAAGCTCCTTTTTTTTCTTCCTTCCTCCGGCCTGTGTTTCTTGTGTGTAAACGCTCTGAGCGTTGATACATCAGCGCCGTGATTAACATCAAACCCCTCGGTGCCTGTGTCTGATTTCTTCATCACTTTGCTCACCGCAGCCTGACACTCGGCGGGGGGGGGGGGGGGGGCTCAGTCAAGAGCCGTCAACAGCCCTGAGGCGAGTAAACACCGCGCTAAGCTGTAATGACTACTGTCCCGTTCCCTTACCAACCCGGTCTGTTTTGGTCGTTTTTTTTCGTAAAAACCCATTCATTAAACGTCTCTCCAGGAGCAGGCGGGGCCGACAACAACAACCCATTGTCCTCCTCGCGCAGCACGAGGAGCACGGGCAAACAGGGACGACCTGAGCCGAGAGAGTGGGAGGAATGGACTTAAAAGCACAATGGCGGTTTATTATCACCCCTGGAATTTTTTTTGGAAATGTCTCGGGATCCTTTGTGACCTCAAGGTGGCGGAGGAACGCCGGCGCCGCTGCAACCTAATATCACAGTGTCAGGCCCTTTCTTTCTGTGTCTTCTATTTTGTGCAGCGTTCCAGGTCAAGTTGTCAAACAGCGCAACATATCCATTGTTTCTGACGGGTCAAAGATGTTCAGGCCCAAAGCGTCTGCAGGCGGCGATGTATTGAAAGGGAGGGTTTACACTTTCAGGGAACCTATTCTATTTCTTCGAGTGAGAACATGCAAAGGAACGCACACAAAGAAAATGTAGCCTGTATGAAACTTATGAAAAACAATACGATCTTTTTTACTGCTCCCGGCGTCGCTCGCTGCTCGTCCATCCAAGGCGTCTGCTGTGACATAGGAAGAACAGGAAGTGTGTTTTGCTGCTCCTTTCAGTGTGCAGCAAAAGATTCATGTAAGGAGTCTACAGTGCGCGTGCAGTGTGTGTTCCTCTGCTGCGATTGCGGCCTCTTTAAGGCTCATGAGCCCGAGGGGCTTGTCGAGGGGCAGGCTACATCAAAAGCAGGGCTTTGAAGTCGTCCGCCATATGGGATGCCGAGATAAATCTCAGCACAACTGTCAGATGAGCTCCGGGAATCTACTTCATTTCGATCAGCTCTTTTGCGTGGTCAGCTTGGGAATCGTGTGAGGACTCGCAGTGGCCGAGCACCGGGAGGCCGCGGCGTCATTCCCCACGCAATCTTGCCGTCAGCACCACCGCGGTGTGCATGTGTCTGTTTCAAAGAACACGGAAGAAAAACATTCGTCAGAGCAGAGAGAAAAAAAGATTTACTAAACGTCTTTATTTAGTCAAGTATAATGGTCTGAAAACGATGGCCAATCACGACCTTCTCGTAATCTTAATCCTTAAATTCATCACATCTGGTACTCGCATGACAAAATAACCTGTAAATACAGACATTTGATCTCTCAGGTGAAAAGAAAACATCTGACCAAAGACGGCTCTTCGTTGGCGTCGCGTAATCAAAACAGTCCCCCGTGATCTCGTCATTTCGAGGTCATCTCTCAAAAGTAAAAGTTGACTGTTGTATGAAGTGGTCACGCTGAATGTTCAAAGACGTCAGTATGCATGAACTCCAGTAGAGAAGCTATGATATTGTTCCACGGGGCAATGAAATTGTGGAGGAGCTGCTCACAGCTGGGACGCATTGGAAGATTAACAGCAACTCCGCGAGCATCTCTGAAAACAAAATATATTGCATAATTTATTACACTCGGGAAAATATTTAGCTTTCCCCGAATTTCCAAAACTTAAACTTCAAGTCCTGTCAAGCTCAGGACAGTTTGTGCGCCACTCATTGGTGCGCATTTTACATTATTACCCTTCGGTACAAAAGTTCATGTACACTAACCAACTGCCAAAACACTATTAGGGAAAATGTGCATATTGTTTATACTCGAACCTGCAATAACTTTCATTTTTTTGACCACTTTGTGGCCACAGAAACAAGTTGTAAACATAACACTGACACTCTGTCAACTTTTGAGTTGATGTACGGCAAACTTGTTGGCCAACAGGTTCCATCTTTACACATCCAGCAGATGTGGAGCCGCATCAGCTTTCATTTGAAGTCGTCTGGTCCAAGTCCAGTTGTCTTTCTCCTCTTTTTTTTTTTTTTTGCTCTGTTTTTAGTCTCCACCGACTTCTCAGAAAGTGGTTAGTATATGTTGGCGAACTTCCTGTGGGTCCGTCAATTCGAGCGACACATGACGTAGGTGACAGTATCAATCACTTAATAATCTAAACTGCGCCGGCATCAGCTTCAGATGTGTATTAATCGACGTGGGCCAGCAACGCTCCATTAAAAAACAAGCCGAGCAGTCCTCTGTGCCAGAAAACGCTGCGTTAAAAAAAGGAAAAAAACGGACTTAATAAGAAGCACATGAAGGCGCGACACGGAGCTTCGACTCGCCGTAACGCTCTCCCCTCGCTCATGTGTACAGTACACCGCATCATAACCAAATCCCTGCTGAAAGTAACAATGCTTGTTTCCAAATTCAACACTTGTGCTTACAAAGCACATGTGAACACTGGCGCCAGACCGCCATGGACCAGCAGGCCTCACACACACACACACACACACACACACACACACACAGACACAGACACAGACACACACGTAGACACACTTTTCTTCAGACCATAAACTGATATTCATGAGCAGAAATTGTTTTCTGTGATTTATGAGCTGTTAAGTAACACGTCCTCGCCTGTTTGCGGCCCCCCCTGCCCCCTCACGAACACCCCAACCTGCGACATGATGGAACATACGTGTTATGTGCACATCTGCATGCATTCACCGACCCGCTCAACCCGACATTCCCCATCCCTCGTGTGCCTTGTTGTATTTTCATACTGATCTTGAGGGGCCTATATACATGAAATGAAATGCCTCCAGTTAATCTGTGGGCCAGCAGCGGACGTGACGTAAAACAAATCGGCAGCTCGAGCACAATTTGACCATTTGTGGGGGTGCCACAGTTTTTGCGCGCGCGCGGCCATTCTTTGTCACGCGCACGTGGGCGTACAGGTGCAGCGGGATCCTGGAGAAAACACGCAGCAGTTCCTCTCTTTTCTCTTTTAAGCCAGGAAATGATTTAAAGCCACGAAACTGGCCGCGGAGGAAGGAGAGATGGGATTGATATCTCACTCAGCGTCTGATTCACGGCACTCAGGAGTGTTTGATATTACAGGTGGACTGGGACACCCAGTGGAGTCGTGTGTCCACCGCTGACCCCGCAGCTCTGCCAGAGGTGCTGATGGGGAAATCGTGTGTGTGACGTGTGTGTGTGTGCGTGTGTGTGTGTGTGTGTGTGTGTGCGCGCATGAGTGTGTCCTTGAGACTGAGCACATGAGTTTTAAGTCCAGAGAGAGACTTTTGCGGAGGGAAACATAAGCCAGGCGTTGGAAATACTTATCCAGCTGCAAGAGAGCATCTTTTAAGGTGTATGCGTGTGTGTGTGTGTGTGTTTGTGTGTGTGCGTGTGTGCGTGTGTGCGTGTGTATGTGTGTGTGTGCGTGCGTGTGCCCCAGTTTAATTAAAAATATGAAAATATGGGGACAGAAAGAGGATTAGACACAGGGAAAATTAATTAGATGAACTTTATTCATGCTACCACACAATGTAGCCTAATCCCAAAATAAGCTGTAGACTTAACCATGATCTATTGTCATGAAGACAAACATCCGACTGTAAAGAGCCGATGATAACTTTGTCAATTGGCTGTTGGCTGGTGCTGGATATGAAGAGAACATACTGTACATAGAGGCCTGAAAACAGCTGGCTGCGGCTTAAAAAACACGATGATGAGGGCCATGTGAGAGCAAATTAAAACAGCCGGGTTTTGGGCCAAAAAACCAAAACAACGCAGCGGAACACGTTTAATAGCTTAGTAGAGCCGAGAGGAACTGTGAAGCGTCTGGTGATGGTTCTCTGTACTGTAGGTTCGTAACCTGGGGCGACCCCCCGATTGCCAAGTACATGATGTCACCCGATCCCTTGTTATTGATGAAACATTGATCACGGCAGCTTCAGGTCAGACGACCTGGAGCAGATTGAGCGCGCAGGGTTACGGCACAAAGGCTCTGCTGCTGTAACTGCATCTCAGGTCGGACGCACAGCAACGCTGGTACACTCCCACACAAGCACTGAATTCCTTCACCTCACAGACGGTGACATGTTCAGGGGAATAGTTTGCACCAAATATACACCATATAAGGTGACACACATGAAACATCCGCATGAAAAAAAAACGATTTTTGACGAACGGGATTTGAAGATCCCATTACAGGTCAGGTCTGTGCAACACTGCATGTCCACATTCCGCGTGCGGAGAGACTTCAAAGTGAGGAATACGAGGTGTCGGAGACACTATTAAGAAGTGGCCCGTCTCTGCCTTTTTGCGTTACGTAAGAACGGCCGAAGCCCCTCTCCAGCTATCAATGACCCAGCAAGTTCCACAACAGCAGTGTGTGTGTGTGTGTGTGTGTGTGTGTGTGTGTGTGTGTGTGTGTGTGTGTGTGTGTGTGTGTGTGTGTGTGTGTGTGTGTGTGTGTGTGTGTGTGTGTGTGTGTGTGTGTGTGTGTGTGTGTGTGTGTGTGTGTGTGTGTGCGTGTGTGTGTGTGGAGAGACGGGGGGAGAGTCCAAAGAGAAAAGAGAGCCACGGAGTGAAACAGCATATTAACCGCCAGAGACGGAAGCACACAGTGTTCGGCGTTGACCTGCATGCGCGCCTCGGTGATTTCAGCAGCTTGATGTTTGTACCTCTTGGCCTCGGCATCTCCATGTGAACCCGCTGCACACACCGGGCCCGGGTCAGTCAGCCTCTGGCACGGACACAAAAGGGATCTAATAGCATTCGCAAATGGCGAGAGTAATCATCTGCAGATAAATGCTCAGTATATATATATATATATATATATATATATATATGTATTCTCCTGCTGAGCGGTCTGTTTTTCCTCTGATGTTTTTTCTTCTATTTACTGCTGCAACAGAAGTCTGCATGTCTGGATAGAAGACGACCAGAACGACTGGACACGTGATTTGAGCGTAATTGGGAAACTCTGCGGCCTTGTGTGTGTGAATGTGTACACCAAACGTGTCTCGTCTCCTGCTGCGCGTCTGGCCTGCACAAGGCAATTCGGCAGACCAAAGATATGGTCACTAAAAAGTGTTTCCCCCATTATGTAGACATACAGACGCGGATTTGCATGCCATCAAGTTTCTCTCAAAAACGCGTTGGCCCGCTGAATCTGACTGTTGATCCGTTTCAGCCTCAGAAATAAGTACGTTTGATTTCAGCATGTAGTCGGTTTGACACCACTAGGTTTCCTGTTAAAAAAAGGATGGACGCAGGGCCAGAAGGAGGACACACAGTCCATTTTTCCCCTCTCCACTCTTGCTCGATTGTCTTCTTACTAAATGCAACAAACTCACCGCCGAGGACAAGTGGCAGAGAGACAAACTGAGTCATCCACTGGAAAGTGTATCGCACAGTGTAAGAGGAGGAGATCCCATCAATCTCCGGATTTAAATGTCGGCGTTAAGACATTTCTCTTCGTTCTGAGATCAAATCAGTCCTGCGGAGTGGAGGCGGCTGGGGGTTCACTGCATGTGTAGCCGGCTCTCCACTCACTCTCCGTCGCCTCGGCCCCCGTCTGGTCCGACCTACATTTGGTGTTGCCTTTTGTTTGTCTGTAAACACAGCTCGGAGAACAAATCTGGTTCGGGGATTTTTGTCAGATGGTGGAAACTCATTTCTGTTTACGTTTGCATTAGAGCGCTAAATTGTGTTTATGTGTCTAAAGCCCCGGTGATTTGAAATGATGTGCATTCGTTATAGTGTGTGTGTGTGTGTGTGTGTGTGTGTGTGTGTGTGGAGCACGGTGTGTGTGTGTGTGTGTGTGTGTGTGTGTGTGTGTGTGTGTGTGTGTGTGTGTGTGTGTGTGTGTGTGCCTCAGCAGCTGTGGACTGTGTGTGTGTGGGGGTGTGTGTGTGTGGGTGTGTGTGTTTGCGGGCCCCGAATACAGTGTATTGTATGAACTGGTGTATCAGAAATTCCTTCTGGAAAGACACTGAAATGATAGATGAGGGGTGAGTTGCTTTACACCATGTGGTCATCCGTGATAGCCAACAAACCCTGTGATTCCCGATGCATTGTGGGTGAGGGGAGAAAAAAATGCTCCGCTTTTACAGCCAAGGTCATGGCCAGTGGACCAAAAGAAAACCACACAGTCGGTAACAGAAGACGCCAATAACAAAAAGGAGATTCTGTGGAATCAAAGGATAATGATCGGTCTGAGATGCCCCATTCTAGATGTGGAACGCTGGGAAAACACCAGTTCTCATTGTCATAGATCATTCCGCAGTTGCAATTAAATCGCAGTTGCCTTGCAGTTTTTCCTCTGAGTAATATCTCGCCTGTCCCAGATCTTAATTCGCGTTCTGTTGCCATCTTACATGGAGAGAATTTCCACCTGCCCAAGTTATTGTTTAACTTTCTTTCACTAATTGATTCATTCGACTGAATCTACAGTAAAGGGAGGGAGCAAAGCTTTTGAATTACCCGTCAATCTACGTCCCGCCCCTCACCGATGTCACCAGCTGTGGGAAGAGTGACCGAAAGAACGAGGTCGCGAAAAAGGTTTCTTACGTGACAACCGATCAGTTATGATGTATATTTATATTCCTTTGACGTTTAAAATGGAACGCATTTTGTTTTATTCCCCACGACGATTCATCAGTTAATCAGGATGACTGCGAGACATGCAATGCAAATAATTGTTCTGAGGATTCAGCAGGTTTTATTGAAAAAAAAATAAAATGAAAGGGATCCTCACAAAAAATGTTATGTATGGTTATGTTGGAAAATGAATGCAGACCGATACATTGTCACCTATTTTTTAACCCTCAAATATTAGTATTAGCCGAGTGTTGGTCAGACCCTTTTGTTTCTATACAGATTTGTGCTGATGACAGTTGTGGACCAAAAAACAGCTGAGTTGCATTCGACTGTATGTGTGACTGTCTCTCGGCAGAACATTGTAAACTGTCCGTCTGCTGTTCTCCACCGGCCGCCGACTCTCCCTCCTCTCCCTCCTCTCCCTCCTCTCCGTCCTCTCCCTCCTCTCCTTCGCCTCTCCTGTCGGCTTTCCACGAGTCCACCGGTGCACCAGAAAGTCTATACCGCACGGCAGATACGATTATGTATCTTGGCGGCGGGCGTGTGCATACCTCATTGTGTTTATGAGTGTATGTGCATGCGAGCATCGCGGTGTGTCCCAGTTGGAGGAGGGAGAGAGCCGCACTCTGGAACACTTGACAGGAGATATACACCTTTTCCAGAGGAAAAAGGAAACAAAGGCCCGGCTCCAAACGACACACGGCCTCGCGTATGACGCCTGCGGACACTTTTTCGTCTCTCTCGCTCGCGGGCTCCACTGGACCGGTGTCTTTTGTTTTCACGGTCCCTTTAACGTGACAATAATCTCTCACAGCCAGGCTGTCTGCTATCTCCGAGCATGTGCTGACTCGATTTGAACCCAGCTCTTTCTCTCGGTTTCCCCTCGTGCCAGAGAGGCAGAACTCTCCCTTCCCTCTTTTTTTTTCCCCTTCTGTCTCCCTCACCGTGCCCATTTTCACTCCCTCCGACCCCTCCCTCCTCGCGTGGCCCCTTCCCTCCCCCGTCCTTCTCCATCCAGGTAGGTCTTCGGTGCCAGACGGAGGAGCACAATGTTCCTTTGTTATTTCCAGGGCTTAAGTCTAGATAACAACTGCAGCCACTCACACTCACCGACACATCTGCAGCCTCACATCTGAGGCTTTGCATTTCCATAATTGGGGTTTGAAAAGGCGAGTCCCTACAACGGGAAGGGATTTCCGGGGCATCTAAACCAAGCGCTCCCGTTAGACATGGGACAATAAAGACTTTTATGGACACTGACGCTCCTCTAACTTTAAAACGCAGCTTTGACTGTCCGCTGCAGGAGCAAATATTGCATTTCGGTCGTGATGGAATCTTCCCGTCCGCTTCGGCACATGCTCACTCGCTGCACGTCCACTTCGAAAGAGGAGGAATGATGCATTGCCGGCTGGTTCTGCTCCAGTTGGCCAACCATCCGCTTGACAACGGTTGCCCGGTGCCACAACTGGAGCCCATCACCGGGGGCGGGCGTACGGCCAGCCCGCCAGATGTGAGGTCTTCTCCATGCCCCGTGTAATCCAACTCTCACTTCACACACACCGATTCACTCAACGCACCCAAAGTATCGCTCATCGCGAAACGACTCATCGCTTCTACCTGCAGTGTGTGGACGTTGCACGGACCCTTCTTCCGGGAAATATACTAGAGAACACGAGACGCAGTTTTCATGAAATGACAAGCAGCCCTCCCTTGTTTTTCCATCCAAGCCCCAAGGGCGACCTTGTTGTGGCCACTGATTCCCCCTGTGGAAAGCAGTCTCCTTCAAGACCCTGCTATTAGCGGCTTTGCGGGGCAGAGTGGCGACACGTTAATGGCACACAGACACAGGAGAGGCTACAGATCCCTGCACACTCCTGCACCCGGAGCTCGGCCCCCGACTGCAGGGAATCGTGGACTCGGGGAAGATAAATGTCGACAGCCAACGGGCGAAGGGATGGTTCGGATTTGTGTTGGCAGGCATCGAGACGAAATTAAATATTTCATCGGGCCTTGACAAGAAACTATGCGTAGCATCTTAAACCTCTGTAGAGCGTGGCCACATTAATTGTGAGGCATGGGAGGGAAACATCGCTTAGAAGACGAGCAGACTAAATGCTGTATGTAACATTTATTCTATCTACCACTGGGTCTCACGTGGTAGGACATGTTCTGGACACCATTTATCTTCACACTGAGAAACAACCAAATAATTATGATAATATCACTGATGAATGTTTAACTTTATTGTATAGTCACATTGTTAAATTGCTTCTTGAAGGACCTCTACAGGGCAATGCTGTGTCCTTCTGTATTATTCCATCTTTCTCCTTCCAACTTCCCTGCTCGGTGTCTGGCGTTCGCTCTTTTATTCCTTTACGAAGATTTAAATCTTCATAAATAGGCTGTGAATATAAAATTATTATATAAAAAAAAGGCTATGTAATCTTCCCAAAAGCCTGGAAATTGTAGCTTCTAGTAAACATTACTCAGACAAGTGTAAGTGGTGTACTTGTGGAGGACTATTTTCAGCTGCGGATGAATACACATTTGTTATGGTCACTGACTGAATGGACATAATTGGATAATAGGATCTATTCAGTGTTTCATTTTCTGTCTTCCTTCCATCCTTAGACTTTAAATCAGTCTGAAAAACTAAATTTTTCTGCAGTGGGTAACGTAATACCAGGCTCTCGCGAACTGCTTTTGCAGGAATTGTAATAACGCCCGTGGCATTCAAGGTCATTCTACTAAAGCTGTAACAAGTAAAACAGATTCGAGGGTTATTGGATAAACCTCCCGAGGCCTGAAGAGGTAGGGTCATCAAGCTAATAGGTCGCCATTCCCGGCACTTCGGGGTTCACCGCTGTGCCACACTTTAAACTTTGGCCAAACTCTAACTTGGACTTTTTTTGAAGGACTGAATTTGTCGGTTAAGTTATTTCCTTTAAATCGATGCTCAGACAATAAGTTGCACCATGCAAATAATGTTTTAGTAGGATAGGCAGCGGCATGATGTAATTTCACAGAGGCCAAAGGTCGCGATGATGTGGCCAATGGGCAATCCATCTGGACTACTCCCTTGTACTTCCTTCCGAGAACAGAAATCTAAGACATTGGCCCGCACCGAGTTTCAAAGAATGTCAGTCCATACCTCAGACGTTTAGCAGCGAATACAAAACCATCTGCTGGAAATCTCGGTGCTGGGTTTGATCGAGTCCCACGTCAAGAAATCGGTTCAGTCTTCTTTTTTTTTGCACTTGGTGTTTTGTTGTTGTTGTTTTTCCAAAATCACTTAGGCATTTGCTAAGAACATCATGAGGCAAATTACCCACGTCTTTTTTTTTTTTTTTATCATTCCCCGCCTGGATTACTGTAACTCCTCATTTTCTCATTCAAGCAAGTCGGCAATTTCACAACACAGACAGACTTTTTCTTTTTTCCCCCCCAACACTAACAGTTACCCCCATTCTGGTCCGATTACAGCGGTTTCCTGTTTGTTTCAGATTTTCAGTATAAGCCCTCGCGGCACAGCAACGTCGCATATTGCTGAACTTCTATTACCTTACTCAAGCATCACACACTGCAGACTCAGCAGTGGTGTATAGGCCAAGTGTGCCTTGCCATGCAGACAAAAGGGTTATATATTTTAAGATTGTCAAATAGCTGTCATCTACTAGATAGATAGATAGATAGATAGATAGATACTTTATTCATCCCAAGCTGGGAAATTCCGAAATTTAACCGCGTCACTGTTTCATCATCCATGGACGGTTTCCAAGGAAGAGTGTTGAAGATCTGATGCAGGTACTGTACCATCAGGTTTTATTAATGAGGCCCATCTGAAGTAGCGGCTGGCGGAGAGCCAGGAGTTTGAGTAAAGAAACCAGATGCTTTTAAGGTCTTTTTCGCGGCAAACCGCTCCGCTCTTTGGGTTTGAATCGCTGCATTTCCTTATTAAAGAGTCTCCCCGGTCGACACCAACGCGCTGTACTGTCCCGCTGGCGGTCAGCCCCCCCCCTCTGTCATTTCAAACCTTTGGAAACGATAGCAGCCCCTCGACCCACACACGGCCGTTGACCTTTTCTGCAAGACCTCAGCCGGCTCTCCTCTTTTACCTCATTTCCCAGAAACCCTTGTGTTTGGTCACGGGCCACGACTGGTAAAATATAAACAGAGTTCTCCGTGATGAGTCACAGGGAGTTCCATTGTCGCAGCGGCTTGCCAACGCAGCAGCAGCAGCAGCAGCAGCTACAGTACTCACAGATGATGGCCAAGAAGCACTGAAGGGAAAAATACCAGCATTTGTACTCAGAGTTAACATATTATACAAGTATTTAATTTACCGGCTGCCATAGAAACCAATGTAATGTGATATACAGATTTAGATGTGTTTATTTGAATGAAACACAACTGAGGAGTTTAATGAAGCACAGGGGAAAGTCGACAGATTGACACTGATCAAATATTTGCTCAAAGTTGAGGGAAATTAGCTTTTGAGCCAGTTACACGGATAATAGAAAATGCGTAGGCATTCAAAAGAGTTTGGTACGGTTCCGCGTGTCCGTCTCTGGGTGGCCCACGGCCCCATTATCGCTCGCGAGCTGGAAACACGTCTGCCGGTGTTGCGAGCGCTTTTTTCGCGAGCGCTCACTTCAAAGGCCTCCGTAGGTCAGCTGGTGTTTGGCTCGCCGCTCATCGCGCTGGCACCGGCCGCGCTTGAAGAAGGCTATGATGTCAAGGTTTCTGGACCCATTGCAACATCGCACCACTCTGAGGGCTCGAGAGGAGCGAAAAGGAGGCCGCAGAAAATTTTGGGAGACAGAGGCGACCATAAATCAGAATTCCCTCACACCCTCTCGCTCCCCCGACCAGCTCCTCGCCTCCTCTCCTTCTCTCCTCCGGGCTCGCGGCCCCTCTCCGGGCCAGAGACGGCACATTTTAAACCCATTAGTGATCGGCCTGCCAGCTGTACATCAGCAGAAAACCATAAATTGTTTTATTGGATGGAGTTTCTGCAAAGTGATGAGCTCAGCTCTGCTGATTCCCGGTATACCGCTAACTTCATGTGTGTGTGTGTGTGTGTGTGTGTGTGAAAGCCCCTTTTGAAGTTTTCATACCGTCCTTTGTGCATTTGTCACACCTTTCTCTAAATCTGTGTCAGTAGGCTACGGGGCTTCATAGCGTTGAGATTGACAGTGCTTTAGAAATATTCAACTTCTTATTACCATACATTATTTCTCTAGGCATGGGCTTAGTAAGCATGGATATCTCTCGCAGCTTTATAGCATCCCGGCTACACCTCGCCGCGACCGCTCTCCATCTTTATCCCCGCGGCTGCTCGAAGAAGGAGCAGCTTGTGTGGAGCTGTTGACATTGCTTGCCCATCTCCCACCTCCCCACTCTCCGCAGCCCCTCCAAGTCACACAGCCGTGTGCAGTGCAAACACACCAGGCCCCCATCGGACGGCGTTGCCAGGGCGACCGAGACCACAACCAGGTATATACCTACCGTCCTCCCGCTGGCGGTCAGCCCCCCCCCCCCCCTCCCCGCCACCTCTCGGGGAGTCAGACGCTCCGTAAATAACGCCTCCTGGAGGTCACCGCATGCACACGGGCGCACCAGTAATGTCATGGGCAATGGAGAAGGGGGTCAGGGGGGGTTTGTGGGGGGTGACAACCGGGGATCTGGGGGGCTCGGAGCAGTCCCTCCTCCAGCCCGGTGTTGGTGTTTTCCCCCCTCGTCACCTTGGAAATGAGATTCCACAAGGATGGGAAAGCCCCAGACCCTTAACTACCTCCGTACCCCCCTCCTATATACACACACACACTACCACGCGTCCCCTCCTCTGTGGAATAACATTTTGGTGCGTCAGCAGGAAGTGCGGGCTCCGGGCAGGAATGCTGTCTCGGTGGACAGGTGTGTCACACCTGCAGGGCCTGCAGTGTGTATGGGAAATATTCACGGCCCCCCTCAGCCTAGCCCCCCAGTCCCATCCCCACCGTAACCGGTCAGTGGGCACTTTCCATTATTGCAAGAGGCCCGAAATAAAATCCAGTGGGCAGTGGGTTTGAACTGGAATATAAAATGAATGCTGCCATTAGTGGAACTGTGTGCGCCTATTCATGGCTGTGGAAGAATACACACACGCACACACATGGAGAGATGGAAAAGTTTCCAATCAATTCTGCCCGATCGAGCAGACCTTCAGATTTCAACGATCGCTTCAATAGAGAGGAAATAACACATTCTGGCTTTTACAAATGAAAAGTGTAAAAAACGTACATGGGATCTCTTTAACGCCAGTTTTTATCTTGTAGGGAGAACACGTCACCAAATGGATGGAGCTGCAATCAATTTCCTATATGGAGAAAACCTGGCAATGACTCAACTGTTATCAGTTTCCCTCTGTGTACTTCTGCGAGCAACGTTTCCAGCTCATTGGGGAGAAGTGGCCTTTTTGCGAACGTACCGCTTATCAGTAGCCTTTTACTGAAAAAGAAAGAATAGGAATGTTTTAGAACAATAAACAAGGAGTGAACTTAATTCTCTTTTTTAATTTCTCTCTAAACCAGTCTGCCTTGCTTTTGCCCATAGAGGAACTTCGGAGGCAATAAGGATTTGCCTCCCGAGCCACTCGGCTCTTAGGGTGGCCTGAAGCAGAGCGTTTTCACGATGATTTACATTTATGGATTTTATACAGTCCTTCGTGCTTACATGGACTTTCACTTATGTCCAATTAAGGCTATATACCGCTAGACTCTGGACAGTCGTGTTGACTGGTGTCTTCTCCCGTGTCCCGGAGTGACTCCACGCGGCCGATGTGCATCATTTAAAATAAATAGGTGGGCTGAAGGGGAAAGTGTGTTTTTGGGGGGGGGGGGGGGCGTTGAAGGGGTCCAGGTTTTGTAGCCTGCTCCGCCACTTATCCTTCCAGTACTTCATCCAAGAAACACAAACCTAGCTGCACTTAAAGGACTCCATGAAAGACATCATTCTTCATCCCCAGGTGACCTCTATTACCAGGCAAATTCGTGGAATATGAATACAATGGGAGCCTTAAATCTGCGCCTAAATGGCTGCTCAGGAGTTCTCCCCTAGTGTTATTACTGAAGCGCCAAGCAGCACCGCGACTGTGTATCAGATTTTCCTCGAAAAACTTGTTCGGCCTATTTGAGTAGCCACCCCGACGGCCTCTTTTGAAAGAAAGTTCTTTGCGTCGATATCGACCGGGGCGTCGCGGTGGAAGCCTCGTCCTCCCGCGAGAGCACAGCATTGTCTCTCTGCGCTCGCACAAGCAGCGTTTCCCGCGGGCGCCACGCGGCGAACCCCTTCCTTTTAGGGCATGCGGGCGCCGAAGAGACGTTTCTTTCAAATATCACAACACTTTGGTGAGCTGGGATGGACGCGTGCAGAGAGAAAGAGAGAGAGAGAGAGAGAGAGAGAGAGAGAGAGGGACGGGTAATGAATCTGCTGAGATTTATGAGAAGCATACGAACAGTCTGGAGCCGAGAGGATTGTGATTTAGGAGTGCAGCGAGACAGTAACTCCGATCTGTTCCTCATCAATACATGATTACATCTCCCTCCACCGCTCGACAAACAGTGCAATATGTGTAGCCCCGTCCGCATTTCATAATCTCCTCTCTCTCTCACACACACACACACACACACACACACACTCACACTCACACACTCGGTCTCTGACGTGGATGGAGGGCGGAGGGATGCCTGGGAGTGATAACATGTTCGCCGCAAAACCAGAACAGGATCACACTGTACTCGCACTGCTAATTGAGAGTGCGGCCAAAGAGAATAAGATGTAGGTGGGTGGGCAGTCGCAGGGCATGCGTCTGCCCGGAACACATTACATGTCCGAGAACACGCCTGAAACACGGGGGCACTGAGCTCAGCGGAGACATAACAACTGCTGGACATCAACCTCGGCAGCGTCAAAACACACTGACACATGAACACAACCATGTGTTGGAAGTCAGGCGGGAGAAAACAACGTTGCCGCCACCGCCGCAGCCGAGGCGGTCGACTGCGGTCAGCCGGCCAGAGGGCCGACCGCGGCTTTCATGTCCGATTTGTCTCACGGTTAGTCATAATGTCACGCGCATGTAAAGGATTACTGGCCGACGAAGAGCCATTGGCTGATGTCAGAGGCATCGCGTGGTGACGCGGAGCTGCAGCGGCTGGAGTCAGTCACTCAACGCCTGATGGCAAACTGCTGGGAAGAAGGCACATGGAGGTCGAGGCTGGTGTCGATTAAAACTCACCGGCTTCCCTGGTGACGAGTGAAATGATTCAGTTCGCAGACGCGATCCTTTAACTGTCGTGCGGGGCCCGCCTGTGTGTCCTCATGCTGATTGTGCAAGTCCCAAAGGGAACATGCGATTCCTTCCTTCCGGGAATAATTTGCATGGGAAGGCAGCCGCAAGAAGTGGAGACGCAAAAGAACAAGTGAGCAACGCGGTGACTTGGAGGTCATGAAATCAGTCTGGCTGTTTCCCAGAATGCACCGGTTTTTTAAAGGAGCTCAGTGCCGCTCGCTGTCAATGGCGCGTAAAAACTAGAACAGTTATCAGGGTTTCATCTGAAGTTGAAACGGAGCGGAAAAGAGAGGATGGAGGAGTTAGTTTTGCCTTATGGAAAATGGTCACTGGGGGAATATTAAATCCATAGTGCACGTTATTTTTCTATATAGTAGTAAATGAGATTGTGAAGCCGCTATGTGAAAACCGTTTAGTATTAACAAGGGATCACATGACTACTGTTGTCGTCGTCACCCAGCTCTCCAGTTGCCCTGCACTGTGCCGAGTTCTGAGTAACTTGATTTGAGTAATTCAATTTGATGTGTGAAAACCTTTTGCCCTTTTGTTGCGTCATGCTACGCGGTATGTTTGCCCCATACAGTTTGTTTACAGTATGCTCTTACCCTGCAGCGGGTCGGTTACCCTCTTCTGAAGCGAACCGCAGCGGCGTCGCTCGCGTAGTCGTGGAGTCCAGCAACGCCCGCGGAGCCGTGCGACGTTGTTGATTTGCCCCGTGTCGTACCCCCAACTGCATTTATTTATAGTGGAGTGTGCGTAATCTTAGCATGGAGACTTAATCCAGATGTAGGATTATCTGGAGGAAATGTGTCGTAATTCCCACAATCTCCGCTTCCATCCCAGGCTATACATTTGGCCTCAGATCGGGTTCTGTGTGTGTGTGTATGTGTGTGTGTGTGTGTGTGTGTGTGAAAGCTGCGGCGAACAGGACCGGCCGCCTCGGGTCACCGGTCAGGTAACACGGCAGCGTTTTACTCTATAGCTTAAAGACAAATACCTCGAGTTTGAGTTTCTGGTGCCGACCCGTGTTCCGGCATGTGTGCGAGATGTACAATATGTTAGTGGTTACAAAAAAAGGTCTTTGCTTGTTCCCTGGCGATTGAAGAGAATCCAGAGTATATGATTCTAATTAAGTCGTAATAAGCCGGGGGTTTATTCAGTAATTTAAAAAGAGGAGACAGTTTGTCCCAGCTGCTAAACTGTAATATAAGACCGATAATGCAGCGTCACAACAGCGCTGGCAACAACATGACCCCTGGTAGACGGCTCACTGTCGCGCACACACACACACACACACACACACACCACGTAGCACGTCGTGTAATTGTAAGGGAGTAGTGTTAATTGTGAAAGCAAAGAAACTTGAAATATAACAAACTCCAAATATGAGCAGTATCAGCTTGTTTCCAGGTGAACAGTCCAACGCTGGGCGGCAATGTGTCAAGAGTGAAATGAATACAAACCACTTGTGACCCCTGAGTCGGTTACTGAAGCCTGTTCACCCTCAGAGCAGCTTCGAACCCTCCGCTCGCCGTCAACCGCCGTGCGTCATCGACATTATCTGCATTAAGCAGGAATGCCTCTCGTACGTCCGCAGTGATGGACTCACCGATCGCCGCGCTCGTAGGGGGCGAAACGGGGCCGAGGCACGCACAGCGCACACATTTAAGAGTAATCATCACAAGAGCCGCGAGCCCCCCGACGCCAAAATAAACACATAACACATTCTTCCTCTGCAGCCAATCACCGTGGGACGGCCCCGGTGCAACATGCTGTGGAGTCAGTACAGCTAATGGGGCACCAGTCGCCCCACGTTTATGACTCATTCATTCAAACAGTCATCATAATATGGTCTGCGATAGGAAAACAGCGTCCAGCCAGGCATGTTTTCGATTCAAATAGTCCCCCCCCCCCCCCCCCCCCAGCAGAAATGTTAATCTCAACAGATATTTGAAATCAAATATTGTTCAAGAAGAAATATTCTGAGGGGTCTCTGCTATCAGACTAAAAGGATTTGTGAAGATTGGGATAGTATTGTCATATTTTCTTTCTTTCTTTAAGTCCCTAACCCTAACACTAACATCGCAACACCCATAAGAGAAGAAAGGGATATGAGACAAAAAAGGAGGTTAAGTGGTCCTTCATGCCTCATGAATCTTGAAAACAAAGATGCTCCCGGCCTCTCGGTCTCTCGCTCTCTTCGCCGTCCGCCTTTGATTTTTCGCTGAGGGGCATTTGACAGCGGCCCGACAGCGGGCCGGCTTCAGACGCGGTCGGGGCGGCGCGGAGGGTCGTGATGATGTCCGTATAGACTTCCCAGCACTCGAGGAGGCAGCGTGGCGCCATGTTGAAAGTGCTCGCTTGCTGGTGTGGAATGTTTGGCGGGGCGAGGTGAGTCCGTTTGAAGTGTGAGTGTGTGTGAGTAAAAATAGTCGGAGCGGTCCAGGTGGGCGTGTCCGTTTGACACCACAGTGGCCCGGGCTGTGTGCACACTGGCCAGACATACCAGCCCCGCAGCCAAGTGCACCGGCCAGCTCGCCGGAGGGAATTATGGGAAACGGTTTAGATACAGATGGCACATCCAGGGCACAGCTTATCCATTTCGCCCACACATCTGGGGCGAATACATTAAATTCAACATGGCTTACATTCTCCCAAGCCCATAAAAAATATCCATTTTTTTTAAATTTTAATTTTAGTTTTTTATAATTTCTATTATTATTATTCATTTTCGATGTCGTACTTTTCATTTGCGGTAGTCCTTTCATCCGTTTTCTCGCCGCTGCACGTGCGAATTTCCTCTCCCAGAAGTCTTATCTTATCTTTGGAACAAAGAGCGACCGGAGGGCATGTGCTCAGGTATTTTAAATAGCTCCCAGGTACAGTAAACCTAGAGGGACTCGAGCTAATCCCTGGGCAGAAAGTGAGCATTGTGGAGCCGATGGGAGCGGAGCAGTGTTAGACAAACAGTAGCCCGGTATCCCGGGTAACGCCGGCAGAAAAGGGGTCGACCCAGACCGTGAGGCCCCCCCGGCTCCTTACAGCATGATGTCAAGTGGAACCCCTTGTCAAAGAAGAACAGTTCCACACATTATGTTCCCACATACTTCACGCATGCACGTTCACACAAAACATGCACAAACATGTGTACCGGTAGAAAAACGCATGGGCGAGCTCTGCTGACACAAATGTGCGCCGCAAAAACCCCCTCGAGTCGTATCTAGGTGTCTCGCTGGACACGAACCCTCCAGGGCCGCTCGACTGGCAGAGTCGCATTTACCTTGGACGGCAGCGGGACGAGCGGCGCCAACTTTAGCACTTTGTCATGAGAATCGTCAACATGGCTCAAAAAGAATACAAGAAGCAGCATTCTTTATCCACCTCTTGTGTGTGTGTGTGTGTGTGTGTGTGTGTGTGTGTGTGTGTGTGTGTGTGTGTGTCAACAGGCCTGAAAAGCAGCAGCAGATTTCTGGGAATGGGTGGACCTGGAGCGCAGGCTCTGTATGTTTAGTGCATGTACCAGCTCCCCTGTGCATGAATACACACAGTCTGTGCGTGTTTAAATGCACGGGCGCCTCCTTTTATTATCCTGCGTACTAGCTTAAACTGATCAATCATGAGAAATCAGTAAGAAGGGAATAAATATTGTTGGTTTTGGAGGCTGAAAAAGGGTTTTGCCTCAGGCACATGGTGTTTAGAGCAAAACGTTCAATATGCATGCAACTTTTGCTGACACTGACAATAATAGTAATGTTTTTCATGTCGCAAAAAAAAAAAAAAAAACTCCGCTGTCCTGCTCCTTGTTATTGTAAACATGTATGAACTGGCCGTGACCCCTCGACTCGCTCATGCATTCTGTGTTTAACCCCTGAACATGCTACTGTACGGGGCTTATGGGGAAATGATATTTGTTAAAGCTTTCCTAAAAAAAGTCTAAATACTAGATAAACTATATCAGATTGTTTTTCGGAAAAGTGTCATCCTACTGAGGCTGGATTTTTCTTACTTTTTATGTTTTATTACTTCTGGAATCCGACCTGGAACTAATGGTTTCCAGTAGTTAAGACATTATATCTGTGCCTGCATGTAAATGGTAAACCGACAGATCAACGATTCCTTTCCTAGAGTTGAAAAAAGAAGAAAAATAACAGAAGAATTAAATTTATTTTATAAAATATAATACAAAAATACATTTATATATTCAGCGAAGTTTTCCCCAGAGCATTTGTGTGGCCTCGCATTAAGTGGGAGCACGATGTCGGTGGCAGAGCTGGAGTTTGTGTCTGTTTTGTATAAACCTTGCAGAAGTACATCACTTGCTTGACTGAACTTTCGGAGCCCAATCCAGGACTTAGTCTGTGACCTCAGATAGTGCAGGCCTCGGTGTTCTTAATCCCTCTGCCCAATTACGCCCGGTCATGCTCTGCTGTGCATGCAAAAGGCACATGCGCATGTACTCGCGGCCCCCACTCGGCGAGCAAAGCACTTTCAGGAAGCTAATTGCTATCTGCTAAGTGACTCTGACATTTCACGGAGCCTCGCCTGGTGCGGACATCACAGCCGCCGCTCCGGGTCCGTCTGCGTACACAACACCTCTCGGGGGCTCAAGAAGCACCATGTGGCCCAGTCGCCGAAAAACAGGTTCCAGTTTGCTTGGGTCAAGGGTCAGAGGTCCAACATCTTGATTACATCATGTCTGACAGATCCTCTTCCAAACACACACATACACATTTGACTGTCTCCATGGTGACGGTGTGCCCGTGCACACAGCGTACCATCACACATACTTTCCAAGTGCCTTGTTAAAGCAAGGGTGCTACACCATACTTCCACTGCCGCCATCATGCGCTCTCTGAAAACAATGAGGAGGGAAGGGGGGCCCATCTCCATGTGAGCCTTCGCCATGGCAACCGCGGCATTTGTCCGCCAAGCATACCAAAACATTCTGCTGAGATTCCTGTCACATTCCTCCTGCCAATCAAAGAAGAGAGGGGGGGAAAAAAAAACTGACAGGAGATGATAATATGAAATCTCTCCGATGGTTCATTTCCGACGTGACTCCGTTTTTTCTGCAGTTTCACAGATTTTTTGGGCAATGCAGGAAATTATTACATATCCTATAGCGCGTGTGTTTGTATATGTAGGCAGCTGGGATGGTGTGAGGGTAACATTAGTCATATTTAGACAAGAGTCAATAGGCTTATTCATCGCCTCAACCTACATGATGAAAAACTTTGACAGAAATATATACTATAAAACACACTGTCACTTTATTTATGTAGATGAAAGTGAAAAAAAGATTAATATCATAAATTAAAA